>NW_024429189.1:99063340-99270840 GCF_017639785.1 Mesocricetus auratus | reverse complement strand
TGCAGGAACACCACGGGCAATGGCTTCAGAAAGAGCCCCAGAACTAAGGCGGTGAGAGCACGTGCCAGATAATGAAGTCTTGTCCATGCTGAACAGCCTTGTCCTTCAGAGTGGGTGGCTGGGAGGTGATGAGACCTGGAGAGGGAGGGCATTTGGGGGATCCTGAGCCACTGGGGACATACCCTCAAAGGACATTTAGAACCCTGGCCTCTTACTGCTTTTCTACTTCCCGACTCAGGTTGTAAATGGTTTGTCTCGCCATGTACTTTCACCATGGAACACCACCCCTGCCAGAGTCCCAAATCAACAGGACCACCTCATCTTGCACTGGAATCTCCAGAACTATTTTTTTCTTCTTAACTTAGTTGCTCAGATATCTGTTACAAGGATGCAAAGCCGACTAATACAAATCTCACGAAAACCCTATGAGGAAAGTTGAGTGTTCTGAGTGTTTGCAATCAACAGGTATCACTGTAGCTACTTTAAGAAAACAAACAAGCTGGTTGAGACAGTTGACGACATTATTGAGAGAGCAGCAGAAAGACCACAGGCTGACCTCTAGGAATGACTCCTTGACCACTCAGCACAGCTGGACAGTCAATGGGGCTTCTGCTTCATTGCTAGGAACCTAAAGAATTCAGAAGCTGCTGTTACAGATGTTGGCTCCAAACTCTCACAGCTGCTACAACAACCACAAAGCTTCCCAGTGAGGAAGCTGTGTGCTGACTCGGGAAGTGCTCAATTACAGCACTAATCCAGAACCATGCAAACTCTGCTCTTATTCACACCCACTCCAAACCAAACTCTCATACACCATTTCTCTTCCCATGTACTCTAGGTATGAATTCAGAGGCTTACGGGGATATGTCAGACTGAAAGATCTTAGTTTGCACTAGGAACACGAGCCATAGGTGTTCTGGAAGTGGAAAGTTTGTACACTCTTTGAAACAAGAAATTGTGCTACAAGGGAACAGGTAGAAAGTGGGTTAACACACTCACAGATGATAAAAATCAAGACACAGAACTTAAGAATTTATCCAGTTCTCCACACAGCTCAGGGGCCATGGAGGAAGAGGGGCAGAAAGATTGGAAAAGTCAGAGAATAGGGGAACTGAAGCAGAAATGTGTCTTCAGGCATTACAGGACTACTACACGCATGTGTTCACAGCAGCTGGAGTTGCCTACACAAGATTGAGCCAGTTAACATTTCAGCATGTAGTGGGAAGGGCTCATGAGCCTCTACTGCTAACTGAGGAGCTACTGATGGCTTCTGGAGGAGAAAGAGTCAGCTTTCTTAAGAGTGTGGTCTCTGGTAGTTTGACCATGCCCTAGTGAATGGCCCCACTTGCCAAAGTACATTGTGGTAGCTCATATGCTTGAATGCTTGGTCCCCGGTCAGTGGCATTGTTTGGGAAGGATTAAGAGGGGTGGCCTTGTTAGAAGAGGTGTGTCACTGGAGGCAGGCTTGAGGTTTCAAAAGACTCCCACCCTTCCCAGTATGCCCTCTCCTCCTCCTGCTTCCTATCTGTAGTGGGTTGCTAAACTATAATTGCGCCATCTTCTGAAAATATTCCTAAGAAAACTCTAAATGCCCAAACCATCTTGGGCAACTGGTCCCTGATCATTTAGACCAGCCATAAATCCCTACACAATATGTGCCTGACCTCAAGGTTATAAGAATGACCTGACTTCTTTTTTTTTTTTTTTTTTGGTTTTTCAAGACAGGGTTTCTCTGTGCCTTTGGAGGCTGTCCTGGAACTCACTTTGTAGATCAGGCTGGCCTCGAACTCACAGAGATTCGCCTGCCTCTGCCTCCCCAGTGCTGGGATTAAAGGCTTGAGCCACCAATGCCCGGCATGACCTGACTTCTTAACTGCTATGTTTCTACTTCTGTGAGCAATGCTTGCTTGCTGCAGATATTCAGAGTTGCCTTTCTATATACATCACAATTGCAGTTACGCCTTTTAAAAGCTCAAACAAATTGGAGGTCAAGGCTGCTTCTCACTGCTCTGCTTGGACAGCCCCACCATTGGCATATAAAGACTCCATTTGACTTATTCAGGCCTTTTGGGAGTTTTCCTCTTCAGGTACCCATAATATCTGGACGTTCCACTGAAATTCTTGAGAAGACTCCCAGTGCCTGAGGTGCAGCTCCTCCTAGGCAAGGGTAAGGGTTGCCAGTCCTAGGGGAGGCCACAAAGATGACATTCCTTGGCCCTCACCAACTTGCCTCCTTTAGGACCTCTAGAGATAAATAATACCTAGGATTCAGGTTAAAGATAAACCTATGTTCCAGGTTTTTATTCTGTCTGGGGTGGCAATCAGAAAAAGCTGGATGCAGCGTGAGAATTCCAGGGTCTGGATTGTGGCAAGGACAACAGCACACATGCTCAGGATCTGGTTTGTCCTGGTTGGTCACTGATTTGTGTCCTATATTTGTTGGATTTGTTGTCACTGTCTCTGTCCCTTGTCTGTGTTTCTGTGCTCACATTAATCTTTTCCAATTGCAGGCGGACAGGGAACCTTGCTATTGCTCTCTCTTGTTACATGAGTGTCACCTCAGAGTTGCCTGCTCTGTTGGCTTCTAGACCCTACTACTCCTATAGCAGTTTCAGCAGGCAGCTTCTTTACACCCTCCCAGGCCTCCAGCTGCTCCTGGCTGCCTCCCCCCATAGCTAGCTCTGTCTCCCTGTCCCGCCTGGAGCTTGTTCTGTCTCTCTTGCCCATCCTCTTACTCTGCTCCTGGCTGCCTTGTAGCGATCACTGTCTCTCAGCTCTCCTGTAATTGACTCTGTCTCGATCCGTGGGTAACTGCTTGTCTCTCCTCATCTCCCCCTAGGAGCCGTCTGCTCTGTCTCTGTCCGTCTCATTGGTTGCTGGAATCTACTGCTTCTCTAAGCCCTCCTGGGGGTGCATGTACCTGATGGGTTCAAGTAAATAGCAACCATGTGGCTTTTGGTCATCTTGGCCGATGACCTCATCAAGATGGAAGCAACCATGTGGCTGGCAGCCGTCTTTACTAAGTTTAAAGAGAGAGCATGTCATGTGATCTTACCACCATCTTAAGGTGGTCACATGGTATAAACCAATTAAAGCAACATCCATAAAACTTCTTAGTCCTACTGAACCCTCTGCTTGTCAAAATATCTGCTTTTTTAGACTAAGGAGGCAACAGCAGGTCTCCAAGATAATTTGGATTAGGATGGATTTTTATATGATGATTTTTGTCCTGAGAGTAAAACCTGAAGATAAAACCATGAACAAGGTTTTATGAAAAATAGGGCTTGAAAATAACACGTTTGATGAACAAGGTATTAAAGCCGCACCCATATGCTTTTATATGCAAGGGTTAAAAAATGAAAATAGGAAGCTTTGCAGGTGAGAGAATGCAGGGAACTCCTTTACCTTTGTAATGTTCTTCAGGGCCAACACTGACGATATGTTAGAGATGTGAATAAAAGGCTTTCAGTGATTTCTATTCCTCCATCAAGGCAGCATAAATGAAGTTTTGATTTACTGTGTTCAGTAACTCTTTGCTCTTTTGAAAAAGGCTGAGTTACTGAGGGAAGCACAGAAATAAAAAAAGTCTTTTAAAGAAGCCAAGGAAATATTTATGTAAATGGTTGCATAATTATGGAAATATTTAGTAAATCTATCTAGGCCAATGAATAGTTTCCCAGAAGGAAAAATTATTATCCTTGGAAATGCCAGTGTGAAGAACAGATCTTCTGGATGTCAGCTTTCTCTCAGAATAGTGTCATGGATGAACTAGAATGCTTGTCCTTAAATGTCCTCAAAATGTCTGCAAATGTCACTGGTAGATACATGCAGCAATTCTAGTAATTTTGCCAATTCTAGTGTTCACTATAATTAGAGAGTTGTAGCCAGATACATATCTGAGCTAATAGAATGCACCGACCCAGAGAACCAGGCCACATGGAAAAGGTCAAGGCAGGAAGTGCTACCAGAGCAGAACCAAGTACGTAAGAAGAAGCTATCTTACAGGAGAAATCAGCCCAGGTCACCTCCAGGAAAGCAGGGACAGGGTTATCTCATAATTAGAAAGCCAGAGGAAGAAAAAAAAAAAGAAAGCCAGATGGTTCAGGTTTGTCTCCTTTGTATTTCCTGGGGGCACAAAATATCCTTGAAGTCATCCACATTGAACCCGCAGAGAGCCTGGGATCTGATGTCTTGGAGTTGCATCTCTAGGATCCTTGTGTTAAACCTCCACACTGTTTAAAACAGAAACAGAAATTCATTTAGCCAGATGGATTCCTGGCCATTCACAGGTGTCTCTGTGTCCATTGGGAGAACAGAGAAGAGCAGGAAACAGAGACGCTTTAGTTTAACAGTTTTACTTAAAAAAGTAAATAACTATTCCTCCTTCCTTCTCTGGACCCCTTTTCCTTTTCTTTCTTTTGTGCATCAGCCAAGGCCTTCCTGGTGGGAACAGTTGAGCCCATTCCACCTCCTGACTTAGGACTGCTTGCCTTTGGCCAGCTTTTGAGGCCAACCTGACAGTTACTAGCAGGGACTGGCATCCCTAGTGGGGTCTTCTGACTACAAATATGACTTAGGGAAGAGCAGCAGAGGCTTAATTTCATGACCCAGGGTCTTGCCAGGGGTTTGCACAGACTAAGATGCCAGGCATCAGTATCATTCTAGGTGAAGGATAACAGAGACTCAAGGAGCTGATGAATGAGCTATGATGAGAAGGGACAAAAAAGGAGTCAGGAATGTGGGGAGGGATATGAGAGACTAAAGAGTTAGGGCCACAGCTGTGAGTATCAGACACTGAGATACTAAGTGTTTCAACTGAGGGGAAAATGCAATAAAATAAAATATTCCTACCTTGTGGTACAGCAAGACATTGGCCTAAGTAATCTGGCAAAGAGCCTATAGAGCAGTGGTTCTCAACTTTCCTAATGCTGCTACCCTTTAATACAGTTCCTCATGTTGTGGTGACTGCCAAACACGAAATTATTTTTGTTATTACTACATAACTGTAAATTTGCTACTGTTATGAATTGTGATGTAAATATCTGGTATGTGACCCACAGGTTGAGAGCCACTGTTACAGACTCTCTCCTTGGCAAAGGTCTCCTCAGGCTAATGAAACTGACTTGTAGATGTATGTCTAACCACTTACGTTTTTGCTAATTTTTTAAAGCTTTAGCTGTTTATATAAACTGAGTCATATAAGAAACCATGATATTCTGTAAGGGTACACTATGAAAGAATCAGAAAAGTGAAGTTTCCAGCCTCTGATTTAAAGTTTTATTTTGATTCCAAACAATCTTCAATTCAAAATTTTAAGGCTGAAATTAACAGAAATAAAACTATAAAATCCTAATGTTGTAAAAGCTACTAATTTGTTTGTAAACTGTTAAGGAAAATTAAGACATGAAAGTTAATGGTTAGTCATGTTTTTTTTTTTTTTTTTTGTCTTGTTTTACAACAAGGTCTCTTCTGTGTAGCTCTGGCTGTTCTGGAACCAGCTGTGTAGACCAGGCTGTCCTTGAACTCACAAAGATCCACCTGCTTCTGCCTCCCAAGTGCTGGGATTAAAGACATGCACCACCACTGCCTCGCTAGGTCAGTCATCTTATAACTGATCAATTCTTTAATGTCCTCAGAACTATGCTTGTAGTCATGGTAAACACAAATGTAATTCATTTACAGAGACAAGCTTTACCTCTGTATATGTTTTCAAGGTTACGTCAGAAGCAGGTAATTGAAAACAGTAAAGTTAGCCAGTTGGTGGTGACCCACGCCTTTAATTCTAGCACTTGGGAGGCATAGGCACGTGGATCTCTGAGTCCGATCCCAGTTTGGTCTACAGAGCTAGTTCCAGGACAGCTAGGGCTGCTACACAGAGAAACCTTGACTTAAAAAAAAAAAAAAGGGCTTCCTCTGATAGGCAAAAATATCAACTTCTGTAGCAGCAGCTAAGGGTCCTCCAAAAAAAAATGGGCAGCAACAGACTCAACCGGAAGCTTACTTCAAGTGTGACAATGCTGACCACTGGGCAATAAACTGTTCCATGCCTCTCCCATTGTCATGGCCCTGCACAGCATTGTTGGGCTGATTCCTTTATTCTGCCTTGCCAAGATGGGTCAGTTCTCCCAAGTTCCTCCTCCACAGGAAAAAAAAGTCTCTCAGACCGTTAGGTCCCGCAGCCAAAGGCTGATACTGCTGACTTGGGTGACAGCTTGAGACTTAAAGCTGTCCTGTGTGACAGCAAGAGACTGATGACCTCTGCCATCGAGATCACCATGGAGGAGCAAGGCTGGCTGTCCAGGTGATGGTTACGGTAAGTCTCTGTCATTGCAATTGATACGGAGAGCATTTGACTTAAACTTACTTCTCAGATCTCTATGAGGGTGTCGCTAGCAAGCTGTGGCTTTATCAGTTTAGGGGCAGCAAGTCAACCTCAGCCAGCTCTTCCACACAAGGCTGCAGCTGCCTGGTCAGGCCATTTCACATGAGAAAAGCACAACTTGCTTTTCCTAGAGCCAGCAGTCCTGCTGAGAAAGGCAGACTCACAGACAGGTTCGCCTTGCCAACAGGCTTCACATTGAAAAAGATAACAGGTGTCAATGTGACTGACTTAATCAACCAACTATGCTTCATGTTAATGGTTGGATGAAAACAATGTTTAAAGTTTATTTAAGTTATGAGGGTCTAAGAAAATGATTTAAGGTATATAAATACCAGTTTCGAGGATCTACAGAAATGGTTAAAGGTATGTAATGCAAGTTATAATCTCTGAAGAAATGACTTAAGGTATGCGAAAAATAATACTTTAAAATGATACACAATGGAGTTCTAGCTTTGGTAAAACACTGGCTACTATTTATTATGGTCATATTTAGCTCAAAATTTCCAATTCCTTTGGTTATTTTCTAAATGTGGACTTAAAAATGCTTCTCCCTAGGACTGGAGAGATGGCTCAGAGGTTAAGAGAACTGGCTGCTCTTCCAGAGGTCCTGAGTTCAGTTCCCAGTAACCACACAGTGGCTCACAACCATCAATAATGAGATCTGGTGTCCTCTTCTGACATGTAGGCTATGCTTACAGAGCACTGTATCATAATAAATAAACAAACAAACAAATAAATCTTTAAAAAGTGCTTCTCACTGTGCTGAAAACATCTGTCATATATATGGATATATATGTAGATATATTTCCAGGCCTCTGAACAGAGGAGAGAGTGTTCATGTTCTTAACCCAGAAGTATTCTTTTAGTCTCCAGCTTCTGTCACAGCTCAAAGGTGTGAGTCTACTCCAGCTGTTTGCAGGCTCTTGTTAACTGCTTTTTCTACAATGAGGATTTCAGAGCAGACTGCAAACAGTAGCAATGCTACATATCTAAAATTTTTATCTGTTTTTGTAAATTTTTAAAAATTCACAAATACTTCAGGAAGTCACAACTTGAATTTACTTGTCACAGGTCAGACTCCAGATAGGTACTGTCCTTCCTACTCTTAAGTTCCTTAACTTTACCCCCTGTCCCACATGCCTAGTCTATATGTGTCCCAGTAGATTTCCAGTCAGCCGGCAGACACTATCCAGGAATCAGCTGTGGCCTGCAAACTGCTTCCCAAAAGCCTGCAACAAACACACCAGCCCAAGTGGCCCTGCAGAACGGGAGAGCCCCGGACTTGCTAAAAGCTGATGGAAAGCAGTCCAGCCAATGTCATTGCTCTGTCTCTTCATGTTGGGTCAGTGAACCAGAGGCTTCTGAAGCATATTCCCCACCACTGCCTGAATCCTTCCCTTCCCAGTGGTTGACCAGCATTCTCCTTCCTGAGTCCCAACACTGATCTTCTCATTTCGGCTGAGAAGCAGTTATAGAAGAGAGTATGTTGCCCCTTATCCTCAGCAAAGGTTGGAATGCTAGGTCCAAAGGAAACTGGTCCACCCACCAAAAGGACTCACTTCCCTGATTTCTGGTAGAAGGGACAAATGACAACCCGTGGTGCCTTTTAGCATACACAAGCTCATGCTTGCCTCCAGGCTCCTTCAGAATCACAAGTACCTGTTGAGTATCAGAGTTACAAAAACTTACAGAAAGGGCTATCAAGATGGGAGCTGGAACCTGATTAAATAAATAGCTTACTTCACAGTTAACCAAGTTTTTACCTGGGTAGAGAAAGTGTTTACTTTTTTCTGTCTTGTTATTTTATGCATCCTAATGCTAATTTGTGGATGTCACTGTCTACTCCTTTGTATTCCCCCTGGCCAACCAGAAGAAAAAGACACTATAGATACCAAGGGCCCTAAAATGAAACTCCCTACACTATGACTTGATGATTTGGTTTATTTTCCAAAAACCAGCATAAATGTAGTGGACTGCTGAGAAAATGTTTGATTAGACATGAGAAGTTACAAATTATAAGTCTGCCCGTTTGGAGAAGGTAAATGTTTGCTAAAGATTATACACATGGAAAACATACATCATCAAATGTAAAGTAATTAAAAAACCCAATTTAGTATGGCAGCTTTACTCAATTTTAATAAAGCTACAGCCTCAACAACTATGAGTCACAGTCCAATCTGTCTCCACGGCACAGAGAAATGACAAATGTCTTTAGCATGACTTTCATGAGGTAAACCTCAGTTAATTACTCCCAAAGTAAGTGGACACAGACTTGGTTCAGTAAATGAGGCTGGCCTCCACATTCATTCACATGCTGGAGAAACTTCCTAGTAACCAAACACGGATCAAACTGTTACAGGGACAGGTGCCCATAAGAAGGGCCATCAAGAGGCGTATTTTAATTAATAACAGATTTTTAGTTTTATTGACATAGTGATTGCTTGTAAATTTTGAAAGAAGAGACTAAGAGTCTTATACTGAAAAGCAATGGCTCCCCATCCCTTCTGCATCCCCATAGTCACCACTTCAACTTACTGCTTTAGTTTTTCCGATTTTTGTGTCTAATGAGTGTTCTCAAGGCAACACAACAGTTTTGGGCATCACTTGTTCATCCCCTACTCTGGTAGGGAAGAACTTGAGCCTCAGGCAGAGGGGACAGCATCCCTTTCCCATTTTCTAAGTATGGTCACATCAATTTCATTAATGTAATACAATGTAATGTAATACAAAAATTGATCACTTGAACATTCTTGTTTCTCTTCTGTATTTGTTTGTTGTGATTTTAGACAAGGTCTCACTATGCAGCCCCAGCTAACCTGAAGCTCACTGTGTAGACCAGGCTGGCTTGGAACCCACCTGTCTCCAGCTCCCAAGTCCTGGGAGTGAAGGTGTTTGTGCTGGGTTTGTCTGCTGTGTTTATAGCTAACTAAACTGCCCTAATCCTGTAATAACCTCTCAGTACAATTTCCATCTGTTAAGTGACTGGGATAAACCCTCACTTCCTCAGTTCCTGCCCCCACCCTAGAACCTTCTACCCCTTTGCTCCAAACTGCTTGATTCTCTGCCCCTTTCTGGTTTTGGTGTTTGTTTTCGTTTGCAGATTTCTCTGTCTCCTTAGTTGCTTCTGCTTCTTTCACATTCCTCGTTGGTCACCACAGCTCTATATTTTCTATAGAGGACTTCCTTGAATAGCTGTCTGTATTGGGGCAGTATTAAAATGCTAACTGGAAGCTGTCACAAAGATAGATATTCCCACCAGCTGACCAGCCAGATAGGAAGGGATCCTCTTTCTGGAGAGAACACTTAACCAGAGACCAAAATACAAGGAGTGGGGAGCAGAGTAAGGAACAGGTCAGGCAGGTTACAGACAGAGGGAAGGCAAAGCTAACTGTGGACTCCAGGGGTTTGGTTTTGTTGAGACATGGTCTCATATAGTCCAGGCTGGCCCTGAACTCCTGACCTTCCTGCTGGGATCACAGGAATTCATCACTCCAGTTTTGATCAATGGGGTCTTTTTTGGTTTTGGTTTTTTTAATTACCATCATCCTTCCTACCACACTCTGTAGGTGTTTTCATAAACTTTGTAAAGAGAAAAAGCTATTTCACTCAAAATGTTAGGAAAATCAGAATGCAACCCAGTGGGGTGAGCTTGGGAGGTTTTTGTGCCTGTATCACCAGACAGATGGCCCCTTTCCTAGTTCTCTGATAAACAAGCGGGTATTATAATACTTACAGAGTTGGAGGGGATGACATACAATATCCCCTGCAGGTCTGTCTCCTCGGTGTCTAGGACAGAGGAGTGCCTCAGGTGGAGTTTCAAGAGGGAAGACTTGGGGAGAGGGGGTGCAGTCAGTTGGGTGGTGGTCAGTGGCTCTACAAAGTGGACATGATAAAGATGCCAGAGCAAGCTGCTTCCCCTCTCCATGTTTAAAGAAAATCTTTGCTTTTGCTCTCTCAGTACACACTCCATTATACCACTCACTTAGATGATGTTGTTCAGGGTTGCAAGTTACAATGTCACAATGAAATCCCATCTGCACACTAAACCATTGAAACAACAACAAAATGCCAGTATGGGAGCAGGGCTGGACGCCCAGCCCGGGCAAGGCATAGATTTGATTTCCAGCACTGACTGGGAAAAAGGCTCTTGGCTCCATGGCTTCTTCCAAGAAGTCAGTAGAAAAGATTTAGATTAAAAACAAGGGCTGGAGAGATGGCTCAGTGGTTAAGAGCACTGACTGCCCATCCAGAGGAGCTGGGTTCATTTCCCAACACCCACATGTCAGCTCACAACTATCTGCAACTCCAGTTCCAGGGGACCTGACACCCATGGCAAAGCACCAAGGCATATAAAATTGAAAATATAAATTAATTTTTAAAAGATTGTAATAAAAACAATAGCCGGGCAGTGGTGGCGCATGCCTTTAATCCCAGCATGGGGGGGGGGCAGAGGCAGAGGCAGGCAGATCTCTGTGAGTTCGAGACCAGCCTGGTCTACAAGAGCTAATTCCAGGACAGCCTCCAAAGCCACAGAAAAACCCTGCCTTGAAAAAAACCAAAAACAAACAAACAACAACAAAAACAATAGCAAGCAGAATGGGTTCTATTATGATGAATTATATATCTTTTTGCTTTTTACATTTATTTATTTAGGGAGACACATGTCATGCCCCACATGTGTATGTGTGTGCACATGTCATGCCCCAATGTGTATGCAAAGTACAACTTGTACAGCTCCTCCCCCTCCACGAGGGCTCTAGAGGTTGAACAGCAATGGCCACTGAGCTATCTCGCCAGACCTCTGTCTTTTCTTTGGAGAATGTTATAGATACTAGCCAAGGTAATCTCAAGAATTAAAAAGTGGCTTGGAGCTAGAATTATGTATTACAGTGTATTGACTTTTGAAGAATTCAAATGCTTGAATCCCGATCTCAGTAAAATCCTGTGTGTGGAGAAAGGAAAATAGAGTTTGTGATATTCGGGGTCCACTTAACTTTAGAAAGAAGAGCTGGAGCCAGGAGGTGGTGGCTCACACTTTTAATCCCAGCACTTGGGAGAGAGGCAGGCTGATCTTTGAGTTTCCAACCAGCCTGGTCTACAGAGTATCAGGACAGCCAGGGCTATTACACAGAGAAACCCTATCTCAAACGGTCCCTCCCCATAAAAGAAGAAAAGAAAGTGGAGTTGGGCATGGTGGGCACAGGCTTGTAAATCCAGAACTCAGGAGGCAATGGTGAAAAGATTGTGAGTTTAAGGCTAGCCTGGGCTACTTAGGAACTACATGCATGCATGCACACATGCACACATGCTCGAAAGACATGAAGACAGAAGGTGAAGAATTGGACAGAGGCACAAGAGCAATGGTATAATAGGAAATGCAAAAAGAGAAAAGCCAACAAAATAGAACAGGAATTCCCCACTGTGTAGAAAGATTATGAGTGTTGATCTTTCTCTTTTGGCCTTTTGCATATTTGCTGATCTTTTACAATGAGCATGCAAACCAGAAAACTTTGAAAGAGAGACTGATTGACTCACAGAGAGAGGTGTCAAGGGGATTAATCAAATCGAGACTGAGAAAAGGCAGCAATAGAGCTAGGCCTATTTCTTCAAAGTCAACAGTCAATCACTTGTCAGATGTTCAGTGGGTGCCCACAAAGTCTGACCTTGGATGGAGAAATTACAAGCGAGGCAATTGGCTTCAACAAACTCCCAGTCACAAAATAAATGAGAAATGAAAAAAAGCTAGCGCACTGCTGGCTGTTCAACTTTGTTCTTTTTCCAGAGGCCCTAATCACAGGCTGGAGAGCCTGGAGACAGAGGTGCCAGGGCGAATTCGCAGAACTAAATGGGTGTGGACACAGACCTGTAATCCCAGCACTTGGGAAGGGAGACAGGAGGATCAGGAGTTCAAGGTCCCCTTGACTATAGAGCAAGTTTGAGACCAGCCTGGGCTACATGAGACCTTAGCTTAAACACTAAACCAAGACTCTGGAGTTAGTCAAATGAAATAAAAACTTAGATAAGTTCTTGGGATTCTGAAAGAGTTACATGGCCTCTTTCACTCTTGGCAGAGCATAAAGTTCCATCTGGAGACAGTGCAAGCCCCTTCACATTACACAAGCAAACCTTAAGTGGTCACGGAACTGCAGAGCCTGGCTTTACCTCATGAAACAGCACAAAGCACCTGGAGTCAAGCACAGCCCTTTCTAAGTGACCCCACTGCTACATTTTCAGTGACTGCTTTTAAAAACTTCTATTAAACGATTATATATATAATCCTATCCTGATGTGGGTACTTGGAAAGGAACTTGGATCTTCTGCAAGAGGGTCAGGTGCTTTTAACCCAGAGCCATCTATCACTACAGACTGCTGTCTTTCTGACTTACAAACAGAAAGTCGCACAGGATGTGCTCTCTGGGGTCTGTGACAGTCATTGGTGTTGTGTACTGTGACAATGTGTACATTTTCAATGATGAATCTAAACTGTAGAGAACCACCACTGATGTCCATTTCAGCTGTGGCAGCTTCTGGGTAGTTTTCTATGATCGTTATCATTAGTGCTATTGACTGTCAGTGGAGTATTTCTATGAACATGGGTGCGTTCCTTTTAGGGAACTACCTGGCAGCAGAAGTGCTGTGCTCCAGGGTACACACATGCTCAGCTTTTAGAGATACTGCACCCAAGGAGGGTAGCTTTTTTGTGAACTAAGGGCTGGCTCTTCTCCTGCCTGAATCTTAACAATGCTATTTTATGTCAGGACTTGGACAAATCTGATTCTCCATCATCCAGGATTAGCAGCACACAGACCATTACCTTAAAAGTATTACCCGGAAGAGGCAGTGAGACAACCTGACTCTCTTCTCTGGAGTCCGTGTGAAAGTAGGAGAGACGGGACTCTACACGCTTGTCCTCTGACCTCCACAAGCACGCCATGTGCCACGTGTGTTCTCCCTCCATGCCCTACTTACACACACACACACACACACACACACACACACACACACACACAAATAATAAGTCTTAAATTAATAAATAAAACAAATATCTTCAAGCCAGGCATGGTGGCTCATGTTTGCACCCAAGAGGCTGAAGTACAAGGACCACCAAGAGTCCATGGCCAGATTGAACTAGTGAGTTCCAGGTCACATTGGCTAGAGTAGGACGCTGCCTCAAAAAATAAAAACAAAAAACAAAACAAACGAATACACAAAAAACAAAAACACAGAACAAAACAAGCAACAACAGTCATCTTCACAGATATTGCTTATTTTCTTTCCCTAGACAAGAGGCCATTGATCAAGAAGGGCAGGAGGATTAATACTGCAGTTAAGAGCAAATTATTACAAAGGACAGGCTGCTGAGTAAAACACAACACGTAATTACAATTAACTCAAAGTAAATCAAATGATCCACATAAACCCAGCACTCACTGGCAAACTAATGAAAGACAATTAGACAGGTTGAGTTTTTAATAGGGTCTGCTACAAACACCACACAGCTCGGCCTAGGTGACCAGGCAGACAAGAGGCAATTAGTCTGTGGCAGATGCACCAGTGAAAGCCGCTGCAATGGGGCACCAGAGTCAATCTTCCCGGCTCATTAGGACCATCTGCTCGTTTTACTTTTCCAGATTTTCACTTTATGTAATCCTCCTTAGTCCCTTCAAGCTAATTGCCTTTTGCTTTTCTATTTGATCAGTATCTTTTCCTAATATGCTCAGTTTATGAGCTTCATAGGGCTCTGCTATCTCAAAGTGTGTGTTCAATTTCCTTTCCAGAGGCTTTTTTCAGGATATTAGGCCTGGGGAAACAACAGATGAAAAGATTACTGGGCCATGCAGGGCTTAAATAAATCAAGGATTCGAGGCTGTGTTGCTGCTTCCTGTTTCTCAAGGTAATCTTCTTTCAGGTTATTAAACATTGTTTGTGACCTTTAAAAAGAATTGCCCTTAGTCATTAATAATAAAATCTGTCACAACAGCAATATAAAATAATGTCCATTTTCAATGATAAGACCTAAAGCCTATTTACATACATTCAAAATTACTAAATAGGCTTGAGGTGACCCAAATGATAACCAAATATATTTTACTTAGCATCACAAATTAAGAAACTACAATAAAACCAGGCGTGATATTGCACGCCTTTAATCCCAGGACTCGGGAAGCAGAGGCAGGTGGATCTCTGAGTTCCAGGTCAGGCTGGACTATAGAGTGATTTCCAGGACAGCCTGGGCTGCACAAAGAAAACCTGTCTCGAAAAACCAAAAGAAACTAATTACAATAGACAGATGAGGATGGAGAGACGGCTCAGTGGATAAGGGTGCTTGCCGGGAAAGTCTGGTGACCTAAGTTCAATCCCTGGAACTGGGATAGGACCAGTTCCAAAGGTTATCCTATGACCTCCACATGTGTGTCACAGAACACATGCACGTGCACAGACACACACACACCAAAGAAAATAATTTTTCAAAAAGACAAATAGGAACTATAAATGAAAATACTTAGGAATGACTTGCTGTTCTAAGACCTGGAGATTGCATGACAAGCAAACACAAAAATGGCTGCCCCCATACCCTCTGGAAAGATCTAGAGGGGATATGGTATAAATTAAATGTGGATGTTAGGGAGGGATATGAAGACTAGCCTACTCACACAGACATTCAATACAGTTAGTGAGTAAGAAAAATGCTGGAAACCCTACTGTTCTTAAGCATCAGTCTCATTCTTAGCTATGTAAAGAGTGCT
Organism: Mesocricetus auratus; assembly: GCF_017639785.1. Lineage (NCBI taxonomy): Eukaryota > Metazoa > Chordata > Mammalia > Rodentia > Cricetidae > Mesocricetus > Mesocricetus auratus. The sequence continues at coordinate 99,255,711 of NW_024429189.1, read as the reverse complement.
TGCTATATATCTCCAGTGTCATTTCACTTCTAACCTTCTTTATGTTTGGGAAGTCCACCTGCCCACTTATTCAGGAACCTTTGGGGTACCATAAAGGAATGTATAGAAGTATGGTTGTCTGTCCACAAGTGGATGATCTAATATAGGGTAGCAGTTCCCAGAAAGACCAGCAAGGTCAACACATGAACTATACCTAGTGAGGTCGTAAATGTCATTTGGCTATCCTGGTACCTGACTGGAGGAGGGGAGCAAGTGCAGAAATGAGACAGGTTGGGGCGGTTATTCTCAACATTTCTCCAGACTAAAAAGGTAGGGAATTCTGGGAATAGAAACAGACATGGAAGATGAAAGAGATCCAGAGGTCAGGGTATAGTAGGTGAGCAGCCCACAGACCAGCAGAGTTGTAGGAGAGACACAAGGATCCCCCCTCCCAAACAGTCTGGCTGCTGTGCAGACTGTTAAAGTGAAGTCACCTGGGAAAACCTCGCTATCCTACACAAACTCTGCCTCAGAGACAAGAAAGAACTGTACATGGGCAGCTGAGTAGCAGTCATTCTCATAATAACCATACCCAAGGAAATTGCTGGAGACGGGAGGACGGGGGTTCAAAGCCAGCCTCAGCTGCATGGAAGATTCAAAGCCATCCTCAGCTGCATAGGAGGTTCAAAGTCATCCTCAGCTGCATAGAAGATTCAAAGCCAGCTTCATCAATATAGGAGGTTCAAAGCCAGCCTCAGTTGCATGGAACTCTCTCAAAACAGACAAATATACAAATTATGATTAGCTTTGCTATACACCCATGGTTAAGTGTGTATAAGGAACCTCATAACACTAAGAAATATTAAAAACAGCTACTCAACAAGGAAGGACAGCTGAAGCTGTAGATAAAATGGTAATTTTTCCTGTAGGAACTCAACAATGAAGAGTTGAATTTTGTCACTAGCTACATATAATAAATGGCTTGACTCCAGACCAACAAGAGAATTAAAAGAAAAACCTAGACGACGGGAAAAAGGAACTTGCAGCCAGTACACAGCCACAGACAGCAGAGAAAATCCTCCTTGCAGCCAGTACACAGCCACAGACAACAGAGAAAATCCTCCTTGCTGCCAGATGGCCTCTGGCTGCCATCTCACCCTCTGAGGTGTGGCCAGGCTATGAGTAGCACTTCCTTCCTCCAGGCCCAGGCTCCTTCTGGGTGCCCCTTCAAGTCCCCCCCCATCAGTTCATAATAGCCAGTGTTTGAGATGCAGATCTCTGAAATGCTAATTAGTAATTTGTTTAAGGTCTCTTGCAGCAGATAAACTCATGATAACAGCGCTCTGTTAATCAAGGACTACTTGTGATGTAACAGCCCCATGGCACATTCTATTTGTTTCAAATGGCATCTTGCCATTTAAAGGCATCCTAGGCTGCCTTTGAGCCCAGTGAGCATGCCTATGAATATCAGAAACAATGTCCCTATTAAATGCTTAAGGAGAAAGACAGGAAGGAAAACTGTTGCCTAGTCACAACCATAGCTTTCTCATTTGCACCATGGCCTGCCAAATGTGCCGGCTCAGCCAAGATTGTAATGAGGAATCTAGTAATGAGCTCTTGGAAACATTGCCAGGAGCCTTTGCCTCCTAGTGGGCATGAGATAACAGTGCTGGCTGTACTGACGGCCTGACCACACATGGCTCTCCCAGAATGGCCTCATCCTGTGTCCCAGGCACAGTAGACAGGACTGGGGGGAACAGTCTATTTCTGCATTGTTCACTCACCATCAAAGGCATGTTACTATGACTACATGAACACTCAGCTTTTATGTGCAAAAGGGCAGCTGGCAGGTAACTCTTGTCAGTCAGTGATGACCCACATATTCACTTGAACAGGAGCCAAGAAAAACAGGTGCAAGCTGTTGATTTGTTTTAAAGGAACACACCTCAATAAGGTACTTTCCAAGGAAATGATTAGGCAGGCATTCCTGTGATTTTCAAGGAACGCTAACATCTCCAGTGACTGCTACAGCATCTACACAACCCACAAGAATAAAATCACTGTAGATCTGAAGAACAATGTCACTATGAGGGTACGGAAAGGCCATCAAAATTTAGAGATCCCCAAACAAACCAGAGAAAGCAAACCTCAATGTCTATGGTTGAAAACTGGGCATTTGGGGAGGGGGAGAGAGGCTCAGCAGTTAGAAGTGGTTCCTGCTCAACCCTGAGTTTGAGGGCTGCAGTCAGATCCCAGCACCCATGGCAGTTCACAGAAAACTAGACATTTTGTTGTTAAAATGTTCTAGAAAGTCTCCTTCAAAACGAACCCTTAGCCAGGGTGGTGGTGGCTCAGGCCTTTAATCTTAGCATTCGAGCAGCAGTGACAACTGGTAAACAGTGAGTATCAGGCCAGCCAAGCTACACAGTGACACCCTCCCTGCCTAAAAAACAAAATAAGTAAAACAAAAGAGAAAGGCCCGCCTTCTGATGACAAGGCAGGCACCCAGGAAGTCTGCTTCTCAGTCTGCCTCTCCACACTGACTGTGCCAGTGCAGCTCTGTCCTGTGGTTGGGGCTTTTCCTGGCGACTTCGGTTATGGTTGTTGGAGAGGACAGAAGGCATTTACTTCTTGCTCTGTCCATCACGAGCACTAGCTCTAAGATGATTTCCCTAGTCACAGTCCACTGTGTGAACTTTAACTAAGAGCTAGACTGTATTTCCAAGGTTTTCTATGGGGGTTGGGGAGCATGTCTTGTAAGGAATGTGGTCAGAAATGACATGTGCCCTGAAAGCCATGGCCCATTAAAGCTATCTTGCCCACTTCCCCATTGTCCTTCTTGTTTTGATTTCATGAATAATGACAAGGCCAGGGAGCCACATGATGGAAGGAACCTGGGTTCCCAAGGGGCTGCTTAGAGGAAAGCCCCCTTGCTGACCTGATCACCTGCCTAGGAGGTTTACACAGTCAAGAAATAAATTTCCTTTCTTTTTTTTTAAAGAATGGGGTACCCTCAGGAAAATGGGAATCAGTCTACCACAAGATCCAGCAATTCCACTCTTAGGCATATACCCAAAAGATGCACATTCATACAACAAGGACATCTGTTCCACCATGTTCATAGCAGCATTATTTGTAATAGCCAGAACCTGTAAGCAACCTAGATGCCCTTCAACTGAAGAGTGTATAGAGAAAATGTGGTACACAATGGAGTACTATTCAGAGGAAAAAAACAATGGAATCTTGAAATTTGCAGGCAAATGGATGGCACTAGAGGAAACCATCCTGAGTGAGGTAACCCAGTCACAAAAAGAGAAACATGGTATGCTCTCACTCATTTATGGATTTTAGACATGAATCAGGGGAGTGCCAGCATACAATCCCACTGCCAGAGAGTCTAGGAAACAGAATCTTCATCCAGCGACCAATGAAAGAAGAGGCAGATACCCATAGACAAACACTGAACTGAATTCCTGGAATCCAGTGACAGAAAGGGAGAACTAATGGGAAAAGGAGTTAAGAGTGGGCTGGTTTAACCCACAGAAACAGTTGACCTGAACAAGGGGGAACTCTTGGACCCCGGATTGATGGCTGTGTGGAAATCATGGGACTGACTCAGACCCCCTGAATGTGGGTGTCAGTGAGGAGGCCTAAGTAATCTATGGGGGCTTGGGTAGTATTTACCCCTGGCATACAAATAGACTTTGAGTGCCCATGCCACAATGAGGGATGTTCTCTCAGCCGGGACTCTTGGGGGAGGGCCTAGGCCCTGCTCTGGATGACATGACAGTCACTGGAGATCCACCATGGAGGGCCTCACCCTCCCTGGGGATTGGAGTGGAGATTGGGTGGGTGACTGAGGGACCTGGTGGGGAGTGCGGGGGAGGAGGGGAGGGAGAGGGAGCTGGGATTGACATGTGAAACAAGCTTGTTTCTAACTAAAAAAAAAAGAAGAAAGAAAAAAAAAGCCAAAGTAAATCACACACACACAAAGAGTGGGGTGGGGTGCACTGGGGGGACAGCTCAGTGGTGAAGAGCACTTGCTTGTTGCTCTTCAGAGGCCACAAATCTATCCCAAGTACCCATACTGGGCAGCTCATAACTGCTTGTAACTCCAGCTCCAGGGAAACTGACACCATCTTCTGGCTTCTGTGGATACTGTCATATACATGAAATCGATTCTAGTACACACACACACCAAAATAAAAATAAATCAATAAAAATTAAGTATGATATCTAAACTCTATTCCTAGGAAACTTACTGTCTTAGTTACTGTTCCATTGCTGTGAAGAAATATGATCAAGGCAGTTTATACAAGGAAGCATTTAGTTGGGAGCTTGGTCACAGTTTCAGAGGGTGAGCCCATGATCATAACAGCAGGGAGAATGGCGACAGGTAGGGAATCATAGCAGTGGAGCAGTAGCTGAGAGCTCACATCTGATTGTAGGCAGAGAGAGTCAGCTTGAGACTCAGTGACACACCTCCGCCAACAAGGCCACACCTCCTAGTCCTTTCCAACAGTTTACTAACTGGGGAACCAAGCATTCCCACATATGAGCCTCTGGGGGCCATTCTCATTCAAACCACCTACTTATCAAGGAACAATACAATATGTCATCTAAAGAAGCTTGCAGCTGACAGCCTAGGAATCTCCTAATGGGGCTGGGGACACAGGTCAGTCAGTACAGTGCTTGCCTTGCAGTCATGAGGAGCTGATTAAAATCCTCAGAACCAACTCAAAGACGCCGGGTGAGTACGCACTTGTAATCCCCGTGCTGGGAAGTTGGAGACAGGAGTGCTGCTGAAGCTCACTGGTCAGCTAATCTAGCCTAAATCTTGAGCTCCGAGCCAACGAGAGACCCTGTCTCAGAGGACCTGGACAGGATTTCTACTGCCCCGCACACAGGTGTACATGTACTCATCCACATACATAAATACACACATAAATACACACAATTTTAAAAAAATCTACTAACAGATTTCTCTGAACATACATTCTAGAAAAAAGTCAGAACTATGGGAACAGCAAAAAGAAATGGCTGCTAGAGGCTGAAGTTGAGGGAGAGGACAGGAAGGGTGAATGGGCAGAGGAAAGATTCCCAAGATGACAAAGCTCCTCTGGGTGACCTGCTGTGTCTGATGTGAAATACCTCCTGTAGGCCCTGTGTCTAAAGGCCTGATGCTCCGCTGGTAGCAAGTGCTGTTCTGGATGGTTGTGGGTACTCACACACTCTCAACTGGGAGAAACAGTTACGAGGGGACTTGCTGGCCTCTGGAGGTTATCCTGGCCCTCTGGATCTCCTCTCTCTACCTCATTCCTTGTGAAGAACAGCCTTCGCCACAGCGTCCTGCTTTCTATGAGGATATAATCAAGCTCATAGGCCCAAGCAACCATGGACAGAAACCTCTCAAATCATGAGCCACAATAAACCCTTCCCCCTTTGAAATTCTTTTTGATTGTCACAGTAAAGAAAAAGTTTAACTAACATAATGGTCACAGTGGTTGAAATAACCAACGTTACATGTGTCCAAGTCCGAGGCTGTGTCACACCTAGGGAACACACCTGTGACCTATGCACTTTGCCGACTGTAAAAAGCATGCCACTGTGGGAGCACTGTACACGTGTGAGGGAGCATGCACATGGGAAATCTCTGTGCTTCCAATTGTGTTATGAACTTAAAGTGCTCTAAAACCAAAGCACTCTTATTTTTATTTTTTAAATTCATCAAATAAAGACAATAGATTAATAATAGTCTTGGCAAAGAGCCACTAGGCTGTTAGAAAAGTCCATCTCTGTTTCCTTTAGTTAAATTGGCATTGCCATGATGGGAATGTTCTTCATGAGTCACCCAAATGTGGTGGCCACCAGCCCATGTACTCTTGGAGCACTTGAAATACAGCCACTGTGACTAAAGCCTTGAATTTCAGGTTTAAATGGCCTTATATAAGTGGTGGATACCTTACTGGATAGACTTCACCAGAACCTCATGGTTCTCCACCTCAGAATGGAAACTACATGACCCAAATTCTATTTCTGAGTCCTGGCATACAGCATATCTTTTACATTACCAATCTCTAAAATTCAGGAAAGAGGCAACACTTGGTACTTCAGCATCTTCTGGCAGGAATAGCAAGCAGACTGATACAGGGTAAAATAGAATAATTATGTGAATGGCTATTTAGTATGTATGCATTTCAGAGAAATTTTCTTTAAGTGCTGCCCAAATAGCTTTACTGTTTAGTGGCAACACGGTATGAGAAGACATTCTTGACGTGGACGCGAGGAAGGGCAAAGGCACTTTAACTCCAGCAAGTGGCGTGGCAAAACCATGCTTGACAATGGGTTCCTGTGCCAACAACGTCTGTAATGCAGAATGCTTATTGTCTTATCAGAGGAGATATTTTTGAAACAAAAATTTAAAAAGCTAAAAAACTTAATACAGAGTTAAAGTGTATTTTTTCAGATATATGGAATGTTTCATTAATTTGCATGGCTTGCTCAGGGGCCATACTAATATCTGTACTGTTCCAGTTTTAGTATACATGCTGCCAAAATGAGCACTATTCTGTTTCAAAACTTTCTGAGGAGCTGGTGAAATAGCTAAGATGGTTGAGGAACCTGCTTCCAGTCTGATGACCCAAGTTCAACACCTGCCACTCACACAATGGAAGGAGAGAATTGCCTTCCCCAGGTAGTCTTTGGACCTCCTACATACATACATGCATACCACAAGTAAAGAGAAATGTATTAAAACTCTTTTAAAAAGTCACTTACTGAAATACATACACATCATTATGATAATTTGAAAGATAGATTGCAGATTGTTCTTAAAAAGTCACAAAGGGGTAACATATAATGTGAAAACTCAGGGCTGGAGAGATGGCTCAGCAGTTAAGGGCACTGGCTGCTCTTCCAGGGGACCTGAGTTTACAACGCCCACACCAGGTGGCTTACAACTGTCTATAACATCAGTCACAAGGGATCCAACCCTCTTCTTGCCTTTGTGGGCACCAAGTACACACAGTACATAGATGAACACATAGGCAAAACATCCATATAGAGAAAATCAAATGTAAAAAGGAGGAGGAGGATTAAAAGTCAGCAGGAATACTTTAGACTGTCTGGCAAAACCAACAAAACAAAAACAATCACAAACCCCGAGTCAATCAGCAAGGGCTAAGGAGGGGACTGAGTTGTAGGTTGGTGACAAAGAGGCAGGAAAGAGAACTGGACAAGAGCAGAGACCACTCACTATGATGGCAGGAGGCAGGTGGGGCCAGGTGGCAAGAAAGGAGAAAGGTGTTTCATTTTTCTGGATAAAATGGGAAGAAAGCAGAACCCTAGGAAACTCACAACAGAGCTTCCTCTAGAGCTGAAAACAGCCAGTCTCAGACTGGACAAGGCAGGGTGCCAGAGCCCAGCGGGAGCCCAGCCCACATCCTGAGACCTAGCCAGCTAAAAGCAACTCTGCATCCAGGAGGGAGCAAAAGAGGCCACATCTACAGAAAAAAAGCAGCAGGAAGAGAAATGCCTTAAAAGCAAAGCCATTGATCCATTCAAGGGTTTCTAGAGAACCCTACCTCCTTGATGAGAAAAATACTAATTCCTCAGTGGAAAAATAAACCAAGAGAAAACTCACACCTCTCCCCTTCCTTTGGTTTGTAGCTTCTGGTGTTTTTATTAAATTTGTGTTTTAAAAAAATTCTTTTAGAGCTGGGCAGTGGTGGCACACGCATTTAATCCCAGCACTTGGGAGGCAGAGGCAGGTGGGTCTCTGTGAGTTCGAGACCAGCCTGGTCTACAAGACCTACTTGTTTCTGCCTTCCAAGTGCAGGTATTAAAGGAGAGTGCCACAACACCTGGCCTAAATTCTGATTTTTTTTAATCAACCCAATACCTGTGTAACTATTTTATAAAGGGAATCTTATTCCTTTAGCTACACACACCCCTAGATCTCATCTCATACCCACTGCCTTCCATGGTTTCTCAGGTATGCCCACAAAGGGTTAACAGCTCTTGTAGTTCCTGGCATCTGAAGTCAAGAAGGATTCACTGATTGATTATCATTTATTTATTTATTTTGTGTGTGAGGTCAGAGGACAATGTTATGACATCATTTTCTTCTCCTATGTGGGTTCTGGGAATTGAATTCCAATTGTGAGGCTTAGTGGCAAGCACCTTTGCCTGCCTGAGCCATCTCCCTGGCCCTCAATTTACTTTCCTAGTACCAGACAAATTTGTCAGGATATGTGAAAGCTCTTTCCTTAGAAAACAAAATTTTATATATATCATTAAAAGGCAACAAAGAAAGGAGAAAAGGTGAGACACGCATTGTTTCACTTAATCCTCATAGCAATCATATAACTATCACATAGCAACTACATAACTATCACAAATGCTCATTCTACAGTTGAGAAAAGTATGGGCGAGAGTTACCATGGGTCACAGGCAAGAGAGGCAGTGGAATTTAAGTCTCCAGTTTCCAGACAAATCCATTTCTCTGTTATTCTGTTGCTGGTGGGTTAACAGCTCAGCATCAGTAAGTACCCTCTGTCAGAGAGATCAGCTCAGCATCAGTACCATAGGTGTCAGAGAGATGAGCTCAGCATCAGTAAGTACCCTCAGTGTCAGAGAGATGAGCTCAGCATCAGTACCCTCAGTATTAGAGAAGATTGTTTGTGGGAGGAATCTGCAGCAGCTGAGTTTTTGTCCAATTGTGACAAGAAGCCTTTCTAGAAGTGTTATAGCTAGTTTCTGTCAACTTGACACAAGCCAGGGTCATTTGAGAAGAGGAAAATTCAATGAGAAAATGCCTCTGTCAGACAGACCTATAGGCAAACCTTTGGGGCATTTTTTGACAAATAATTGAAATAGGATTTCTTGATTGATGAGGTGGGAGGGCCCAGACATGTGCATGCCACCCTTTGGCAAATGGTCCTGGAAGGACTTATAAAAGACATAAAGAAAGCAGGCCAAACAAGCCATGAGGGGCAACCCAATACCCCAGGCAGTGGTGCCATATGCCTTTAATGCCAGTACTCGGGAGGCAGTGACAGGAGGATTTCTACTGAGTAAATTCCAGGACAACCTCCAAAGCTACAAAGAAACCCTGTCTCCAAAAACAAAAAAAACAAAAAAAGAAAAAGAAAAAAAAAGAAAAATGAAATATACCCTTTCCTCCACAGGCTAGTTTTAGTCATGGTGTTTATCAGAGCAACAGGGAAGCTAACTAGGACAGAGAGCATGTGATTTCTATGTGGTGAGGACAGGCCTGCACTCTCAGATTCCCCTGTCCTGTGACCTACTGAGATCACAGAAGGAAGAGGCTCTGAGAGTTAAGGGGAATTATGAAAACCTCTGTCCCAAAACTGTCACAGAGACCACGGCCTGGGGCACTGCTCTAAGCTGCCATCTCTGTGTCTTTAATTAGAGGAGAAAACGTCCTTTCCTGCCTCTCTTCCTGCTTTTTGTGTGGATCAGTGCTCAGCGTTTATGTAAAGTGTATTGCAAATGAGCTGAAGTGAAAACGGCGCGTGTGATGTCTTGTCAGGTCATTGGGACTGCTTGGAGTTGGCTGTCCAGGTTCACAGTATAAGATGATCTTAAATGCCAGGACATCTGCAAAGCCAGGCGAGACTTAGATGATAAGCCCATGTGTCTGGTGGTGTAGCACTCCAAAAGCACAGGTCAGACAGAGCAGCTGTATACACCTACTGCCCACCTTCACCCTGCCCCCCAAACACATTTGCAATGGCCGTGAGGACAGTTTAGGACTTAAAGTCGCCGTAGATGACACAGGTGCAGGGGAATGCCCTCATTCACATGCACACAGGAAGTAATTATGTAGCTCCTGAAGGTCTTGCAGCTAATTGAAGTGATCCTGAGCTTGGAACACCTGTCTACTAATTGCCACCTCGATTAATCCCAGTGTCCACTGTTCCCTTAGCTATTCTGGGTCTAGGGTAGTCTCTTAATAAATAGTACATTCTTGACAAAAGCACAGTACAAAGATAGGCAAGAAAAACAAAAAAGACCAGAGTGACACTGAGACCTCAGTGTCTGGCACCAGTGTGAACAGCAGTAACTCTTTGTTCGGTGGGGAAGCCATCCTGAACACTGAAGAATGTTAACGACATACCAAATGCCAGTAGAACAGTCAAGGTTGTAATGACCAAAAGGACTGAGTCCCAACTGTGCCTGCTGAGAGCTGAGACTGCCCCTTCCTGAGTTCTCTACACAGCCCACCAGGTGGGGAGATGGATGCAGCTGTTGTAAAGGTCACAGAGAAGACTATCCCGGGCAGCTGTCCTGGACAGTTCCTGGGGTAGAGCGGCAGTGCTGTCGGGAGCAGGTTGGACTGTGGTACTGGAGGCTACCATGACCATGTGACAGCTATACCCTACCTGATGCTGATACTCACTTGTCTAACCACAGAACTGGGACATAACAGAAAATAGGAAACTTAGCTGTGAGCTTGGGGTAAGTTTAAGTCTAAAGATTTCCTTTCTTGTTCTGTGTGTGTGTGTGTGTGAGAGAGAGAGAGAGAGAGAGAGAGAGAGAGAGAGAGAGAGAGAGAGAGAGAGAGAGAGAAACAGAGAGAGAGAAACAGAGAGAGAGAGAGAGAAACAGAGAGAGAGAGAGAGAGAGAGAGAGAGAGAGAGAGAGAGAGAGAGAGAGAGAGAGAGAGAGAGAGAGAGAGAGAGAGAGAGAATGTATGTGTTTGAAACAGGGTTTCTCTGTGTAACAGGCTGTCCTGGAACTACCTTTGTAGACCAGAGATCCACCTGCCTCTTCCTCCCAAATACTGAGATTAAAGGTGTGTGTCACCACACCCAGCCGTCTAAGGATTTTCTTAATGACGACACATAGACAAATGTTCTCAGGAGTCACTCTGAACCAGTGACTCTCAACCTTTTAAATGTTGTGACTCTTTAATACAGTTTTTCACCCCACCATAAGATTACTTTGTTGCTATTTCATGACTCCAACTTTGTTACCGTTATGAATTGTGATGTAAATATGTGATATGCAGGATATCTAATATGCAACTCCCAAGGGTGTCATGACCCACAGGTTGAGAATTGCTGCTCTAAACTGTGGTTCCTATTCATTTAATGGAACTTCAAAGGTTCCCTTCTTTGTACAAACATGTGCAACCAGATCATTTCTATTTAGCTATACTGTTTAGTTCTTCAGTAATTTTTAAAAGCTGTCATTTTAATCGCTTATTAATACAATCTTGGAAAACGAAGACCGCCCCCAACACTTCTCACCTCCTCGCATGAGAAGCTGCTTTTGCAACTCCACCTCTGCAAGAGTCACTGAGTGTGCCACAGAGCTGTCCCTGTACCACAACAACTCAGAAACAAAAAACGCCTTAAGTTCCTGTGTGGGGTGTTAACTCAATGTTCTAAAACAAAAGTTTTCACCAGAATTAGCTCCTAACGAAACTGAATTCTAAACACACACACACACACACACACACACACACACACACACACACACACACACACACACACGGTTGTCTTCTAACCGCTCACCACCCTATTCTGTCTTTATTATTTTTATTAGGTATATGTGTTTATGGCTAGGGATATGGGGCTGTGTGCACAGGGGCCCATGGAACGAGAAGGGGCATCAGATCTGGAGCTGGAGTTCGGGTTCTGTGACATGGGGTCCTAGGAACTGACTCCAGTTCTCTGCATGAGCAGCAAGTTCTTAACTGCTAAGCCGTCTCTCCAGCCCCAGACCTTGTGTTCTGAGACAAGGTCTCCAAGCAAATGTGAAGCTTGACAAGTGTGCTAAGCTGGCTGGCTAATGAGCTCCAGGGGTCCACCTGGGTGGGGACCCTCGCGCTGGGATGACAAATGTGTTCAACTGCAGCTGGCTTTTATCTGGGTACTGGGGTTGTGACCCCAGCTCTCACCTGCATAACAGGCACTTTCCTGAGTAAGCCACTCCCTCGCCTTTTAGAGATAACTCACTCATCAGTCTAAGCTGACCTAGAACTTATGGGAATCCTCCTGCTTCAGCCTTTCAAGTACTTTTTTTTTAAAAAGTGTTTATGTCACATTTTTGAGAAGATCTTTTGCTAATTTTTAGGCTTTACATTTTTGGATAAAATCTGCTAAGTTGATAATACTTGACATACAGTAACAGAACTTTCAAATTTGACTCTACCAATGAAATGATAGGATAATCATTTACAATAATAATAATGATAAATAAAAACATTTAATCATCAAATGCATTGAGTGAGACACATGTATGAGGAGATCCAAGACTGTTAGTGACAGTGAAAAGCTGGGCAACTAAACATCCATCCAATATCATTCACCACATTAGATAAACTATGACCAAACGATACGTTGGGCAGCTATGTAGTCATAAAATATGCACTCTACATGCAGCAATGTGACAAAACACACGATGCGATAAATGAAAATAACATGATACAGTGGTGTCTTGGTAACCCTTTCTTCCTGGCAGCACTCGAACCCAGGGCCTCACACACACTAGACAAGTGCTCTGCCACTGCGTCACATCCCAGGCCCATCCTCTTGTGCTTTTAAAGCCTGATGTGCTGTTTCTGTGTATAAACACACTGGCACCTGGATATATCTATTTGCATGGATACACTTATCAGTGCAAGGGGGCTGTTAGTATTCAGACATGTGTGCTGGCCTGCCCTTGGAGTCCTGACAGGATACGCCCTCAGCTGCGGCCACTAAAAGCACTGCTGTGCGTTCATACATTCCCTATAAAAGGTGGGCCTTGCCCACCCCCTGTCTCTTTCCTCTCCTCTCCTGTCCCTCTCTGCCTCTTTCCTCTCTCCTGCCACTCCTGTCCTCAGAGCCCAGTCTCTCCCCTTCCCTTCCCTTGTCCCAATAAAAACTCTCCATGCAAGCTCTGTCATGTGATGGCATCTCTCTCTCTCCCACTGTTTTTTTTTTAATTTTTTTTTTGCCACTGTTTTTTAAAACAACAGGAGTAGCTGGAGAAGGTGTTTATACAGAATACCTGTAGGAAAAGCTTTGTATAAATCCTAGTTATTTTATACATTTCACACAGTACTTACTGTACATATGTAGATCAGCTGCCTTTGAAGTTTGTGCAATCCCCGTGCTTCTAATACTTCTGGGATTATAGGCATTGCCACCATATTTCTCCAGATTTATTTTGGTAAAAAAAATCAGATATAACCTTTCAAAAATTACATTAATGTTTAACATGCATTCAAATAACTTTCTTTTTTTTCCAGTTTAAATTTAGATAAGAAATGAGGTTGCTTCACAAGTCAGTTCCAGGTCCCTCTCCCATTCCCTCCCCTCCTCCCGTGCCCTCCCCCCAACCCCCCTTATCCCCTCATTCCCCCAGGGAGGGTGAGGCCCTCCATGGGGGTGTCCATAGTCTGTCATTTCATATAGGGCAGGGCCTAGACCCTTCCCCAAGAGTTCAGGGTGAGAGTGCACCTCACATTGTTCTATGGGAGTCCAAAGTCCGTGTGTATACTTGGGATGGGTACTGATCTGCTGCCCAAGGCTCAATAGGTTCCCTAGGCCTCCTCACTGACACCCAAATTCAGGGGGTATTGATCAGTCCCATGCTGGATTCCCAGGCTGATGCCTGGGTTACCTCTATTTTTGAAAAGAAAAAAGTACAGTGCTTGCATACAGAAGACCTTAGATTTGATTCCAAGCAATACAACATACACAAACTACAAACAAAACCAGACTAAGTTTATCACAAATGCATATACACCCAAGTAAAGGCCTCTCTCTCAAACCTAGCAGAAGCAATTCTATAATAGAAAAACATACAAACAGCTTATTGTCTGAACCCACTTGTACCTTTTAAGAAGCATACATTCTTTCTTCTCCTTTCTTCCAAGCACAAGTTCTATTTCTTTTGTCCTTTTCCTCTGTCTATTGTTTTTGTGGTGCTGAGGGTCAAAGCCAGGGACCAAATGCAAACGCTAGGCAGCACTGAACCCCTGAGTTGCACCCCCAGCAGCCTTAGAAGCCTGTGGTCTGAGGTTTGAATTACATTCCCCTAAGGGAATTTGAGAGGTACTTTTCCAACCCTGGAATCATGACTTAGCCAATCAGGAGCATTCTACAGAGACAGCATAGGAGGACTCAGGTGCATAGAACCTGGGTGCATATTATTTCCAGAAGTCAGGGATGTGTATTACACTTGCAAATTTAATTTTGTTGGTGGTGGCGGTTTTCAAAGCAGGGTCTCACTATGTAGGTTTGGCTGTCCTGAATAAAATTTAATTAAAATAAGTGACATCACTGTGCCAATTTGAAATCATAACTCAACATAACCAACATGGGCAAGAGTTGTCCACAGCCCAACACAGGAGGGCACACAAAGCAAAGGCCAGGTAAAAGCGATGCCTACTGTCCTGTCACAAGGCCACCAGCAGACTAATTTTCTGACTAATGTGATCATGAATGAAAAAAACAATTCAAGGGAGAAAAAAGTAAAGGAGTAAAGACTAGGCACTTACTATCTTAAAGACACCATTTATCATCTTCGTGGAGAGGGTAGAGACAGAAGGCTGGCAGCCATCACTGCCACCACCCTGCACTTTTCCTAACCCTGAGTTCCCCAGTTCTCCTATATATAAGGAAGAAAGACTGGTGACTTGACATGGGCACACCACCGTCGGGCAAGATGGCTGAAGTCAACTTTCCTGCCACTCTGCAATGATGTAGTAATGCTGTGTCCTTGACCAGAAGCAGGCAGAGTGCCTGGGAGCCAGGATGGGGGTTCATGCCTATAATCGCAGCACTTGGGGGGGGCAGGAGGATTGCAGCAAATTCAAGGCCAACTCTGGCTACAAAGTGAGTGGTAGCCCAGCTGGTACTAGAGAAGTGAGACTTTTTCTCCAAAAGAAAACCCTAAAGCCCCTACAATAACACTGTTACACTACTTCTACCAAAATTCCACTGTTGGGGGCTGGAGAGATGGCTCAGTGGTTAAAAGTACTGGCTGCTCATCCAGAGGTTCAATTCCCAACAGCCATAGAGACCCACAAACAAGTCTAACACCCTCTTCTGGCCTTCCCAGGCTTTGCACCCACACAGTACAATGACATCATGCTGTAAAAACACGCAGACACATAAATAACAACAACAACAATAATTCTATTGTTTGGTTTCTTTGAAGCTAAACTTAATTCCTCATAAATTTGGAGGTGGTTTGTCAAAATCGATGTCTGACTCATAAGGTTAGAATAGACACAGACACATAAATTACAGATAATAGAGATGCTTCTTAACTTCCAGTGACACTATGCCCTAATAAATACACTCACTGTGATTTGGAAGCATCATATCTCACAAATGCACTTACTGCCTCTAACCCACTAGACATGCTGAATCAGAAACACAGTATGCGGTGGATTATGGGTGTGGCCCAGCAGGACTGACTGGGCCCCAACACTCATTGCCACTGGCCAACATCACGGCAGGCTACATACCACTAACACTGGGAAGATCCAAATTCAAAACCTGAAGCACCATTTCTACTGACTGCGTGCCAGTTTCCCAACACTGTAAGGCTGACGAACTTCAAGCAATGGGTTAAGCTGAAGATCTGTGAGGAAAATGATGTGCTTTTCCTCACAGCCACCCCCGGGGAGGGGACACACACAAGGGAGGAGCAAGCACATGTTCATCAGGGAGGAAGGAAGCACAGGCAGGCATCCATACATCACAGACCACTGAAGGCTGCACTGTTTACTGCTCCCACCACTGTGACCAAATACCTAGCACAAGCAACCCAAGGCAGGACAGGTTGATTTTAACTTCCTATTCTAGACAGTACCGCCCATCATGGCAGGGAAGATACTTTTGTTGTGAGATATTTGGTGACACTGTGTAAAGATAGGTCACTGTCATTGGTTTAGTAAAAAGCTAACTGGCCAGTAGCTAGGCAGGAGGTATAGCTGGGAAATCTGGACAGAGTGAGCTCTGGGAAGAAGGAAGGCGTAGTTGCCAGCTGGATGCAGAGGCAACAAGATATTCAGGGGGAGAGGTAAAAGCCACGAGCCTGTTACACTTGGGAGGCAGAAACAGGCAGATCTCTGTGAGTTGGTGGTTAGCCTGGTCTACAGATCAAGTTCCAGGACAGGCTCCAAAGCTACAGAGAAACCCCGTCTCAAAAGACAACAAACAAACAAACAAACAAACAAAAAGCCATGTGGCAACACACAGATGAATAGAAACAGGTTAATTTAAGTTGTAATGGGACAAGACTAACTAGAGGCCGAGCTTTTGTAACTAATAATAATTCTCTGTGTCATTTTTTTGTGAGCTGGCAGCCCAAAGACAAATCCGGCTACACAATTTGGCTGAGGCGGGTCAGGCAGCGGTGGGGCTGGAAGAGGCAGCTTGACATAACATATCAGGAGGCAGAGAGCTCACAGTGAAGGGTGTAGACTGTAAGTCAGCCAGACAAGCCCCCAAAGATTTCAAAATGGTGCCACCAGCTGGGGTGGACCAAGGGTTAGAACTTAGGAACCTGTGGGTGACGTTTCACATAAAAACTGTAACAGGCAATTGTCATGTAAGAGTTTAGTGGTATGAGAGCTGAGTGTCATGTCTCATCCACTCCATCCAACTCCACCACGTAGTGTTATTTTAGAACACACACCCAGGAATGAGGCTTAAAGAGGTTAAGAACTTGCCTCGAACACTGGGTAAAAAAGGATAAAGCCCTTAAAACAGTGGTTCTCAACCTTTCTAATGTGGCCCTTTAATACAGTTCCCATGTTGTGGTGACCCCCAACCATAAAACTATTTTTTGCTACTTCATAACTGTAATTTCACTACTGTTATGAATTGTAATGTAAATGTCTGTGCTTTCTGATGGTCTTAGGTGATCCCTGTGTAAGGGTCATTTGACACCCCCATGGGCTCCAAGCCACAGGTTGAGAGCCACTACCAGAGAGAAATGAAGGTCACCAAGCCCAGGCACCAGTCTGTCATACTAAGCTCACCTTTGTCTGATTACAAATTTGACAGAAAGTTCAAACATTTATATTCCTATTTTGTCTGCCCCAAACAGTCTTCTTTTATCCTTCCAAAGTATTAACAGCCAAACATGGTGATGCAAGCAATCTCAACACCAAGGAGGCTGAGACAGGAGGATGGAGTTTAAAGTTAGTCAGGTCAGTAAGTTCTAGGCTAACCTGGGTGATATAGTGAAACCCCATTTTTTTTTAAATATACACTTTCCCGGCACCAAAGAAGTTGAAGCAGTAAAATCAAGCGTTCAAGGCCAGCTGGGCATGGTGACACAAATCTTGGGAGGCAAAGGCAGATGAAGCTCTGTCAGTTCCAGGTTAGTCTCGTCCACAGAGCAAATTGCAGGATGGCCAGAACTACAAAAGAGAAAAACCCTGTCAACAAGTAGTTCAAGTTCAAGGCTATCCTTGGCTACTTAGTGAATTCAAGGCCAGCCTGAGCTATGTGGGATATGGTGTGGGAAGAGAAAGACAAATGCGCAGTTCCAGAGAGACCTAGTTTCTTCCTTTTCTCTCTTCGTGTGTGAGGTCTGTGAGGGTGTGGTGCTCTTGCAGTGGCTGGAGGATGCTGCTGGGTGTTTCCTGTCACTCTCTTTGTGTGTGTGAGGTTTATGTGTATGTGAGGTTACTGAAGGTGAGCATTTTCTTTCAGGGGCTGGAGGAGTATGGTGGGTGTTTTCTGTCACTCTCTTTGTGTGTGTGAGGTCTGTGAAGGTGAGCATGCCTTGCGGGGACTGGAGGAGTATGGTGGGTGTTTTCTGCACTTTTTGTGTGTGAAGGTTATAAGAGAGAGCGTTCCCTTGCAGTGGCTGGAGGACAATGATGGGTGTTTTCTGCCTCTCTGAATTGTTCCCTGGAGTCAGAACCTGGCGTGTGCTGTTTTGGTCAGAGTGGCAGGCCAGCAGGCCTGGGGGTCCCCCTATCTCTGCCTCCCACAACTCTGGGGTGCGGTGTGGCCATGCTCTGATTTTCACACAGGTGCTGGCTCAAGCTCTGCTCTCCACAGAGCCACATCATCAGCCCGTCCTTTGCTGTTTTTGTGTTTTCAGATGGTCTTGTTGTGCAGCCCAGGCTGGCTTTGAATTCAAAAGGAAATGGAAGCTGTAACTTTAAGAATTCTGACTGGGGCTGGAGAGATGGCTCAGTGGTTAAGAGTGTGCACCACTCTTGAAGAGGACCTAAGTTCGGTTCCCAGCACTCACATCAGGCAGCTCACAACCTCCTGTAACTCCTGCTCCAGGGTGCCCTCTTCTGGACTCCACACAGATACATAATTAGAAAATAAAAATGTCTTTCAAGAGCCTTAGGTGTAGGAGGGCATGGCAGCATGTATCTGCAGTCTCAGGGCTTCAGAGGTGGAGGCAGGAGGATTAGGAGTTCAAAGTCATGCTCAGCTGTTAAATGAGTTTGAACTCAGAACAGGTTAGGAAGACTTTGTGGGGAAGGAGAGGAAGAAAAACAGGCTGGATAGCTCAATGACAGAAGCTTGCTATGTGTTGGGCCTTACATTCAACCCTCAGCATTGGGGGCAAGCATCTTGGTAGAAGGTCCGTAATCCCAGGTATCTGAAATATTGAAACAAGAATAACTCAAGATCAAGGCCTGCTTGGGCAATAGAACAGGTTTGTGCCAGCCTGGGAAACCTAGTAAGGCTTTGTCTTGAAATTAAAATAAGGGGTTGGGGTGGGCAGAGGATAAAGCCCTATGGTCAGGTGCTTGCTCAGTATGCACAGGGACCTGGGTTCAACCCCCAATACTGTAAAGATGAGGGCAAGGATTTTTTAAATGCCACAATCACCCTTTAATATAATCATAATTTAATCTAAGGAGGAAAATGTAAATCCTTTGGTCTTTGCCAAAGAGAAAGCCCAACTCTTACTAGCAAATGCACAGACAACACCATCATATGTAAATGAACATGCTCTTGGATTACATCACAGGTGCAGAGTGAATAAACATGACACTTGGAATTATAAGGCAAGTTAACTTTTCTGGTTTTAGCCTAAGACCCCATCTCAAATTACAAACCTCTAAAAATGTTTAGTTTTGCCTCTAGTAGACAGCTTCTACAAGAATACATGAGAGGATCTGGATGCATAGCTCTCGACTCAAATGTGCCAGGTCCTGAGTTCAAACCCCAGTGTCGGGGGGTGGGCAGTGTTGGGGGGTAGACTTAATCAGAGCAGAGAATGACAAAATGTTTAACTCACTTAAATGCCACCCCACCCCCCACCAGGCTCAGAACTATGTGGACAGCAACCACAAGAGGGCAGTAGAGTCAAACAGTGCCAAGTTCAAGGCAGCAGCTTGGGGGGGGGGAATAACTGTGGCCAATTCTACCCCAAACTGGTGCCCTAAAGCGGCAGCGGCCCTACCCAGTACATACCTTCTTCAACTTTGTACTCACTGAGTGCTTTATTTAAATTCTCTATTCATCACTTCCCGAAACAATCTGTAAAACCCTGGCTTGGTGGTTCACATTTGTAATCCCAGCACACGGGAGGAGGAGGCAGGGGTCATGAGTTTGAAGCCAGCTTGAGTTACACAGCAAGACCATGTCTCACAAAATAAAATGTTAGAAAAAGGTCAGAAAGAGAGTTCATGGAAAACCACTATATAACAAGCTGGGAGAAATGGATGCACTTGTCTTCAGTATTTCCTTATAGCTGCTACTCCATTGCATCATTTTATAAGCAGGAAAAGACCCAAAGTGCTAGAATGTGATGGAAATGGTTATCTCGGGGAAAACAGATGAGACGGCTCAGCAGTGAAAGTGCTTGTCATGAGAAACAAAGATTCATTCAGAAAGAGATGATTAGAGAATGTACGCTAAGCACAGTGAGTACAAAATGAACAAGCTATAGTGAAATGAGTCTGATTCTTGGATCCCACATAGGAAGGTGAGAACTTTTCAGTTTTAGTTATTTATTTTTCAGACTGAGTCTAACGATTTACACCAGGCTGGGCTTGAAATCAGAGATCCATCTGCCTCTAACTCCCATGTGCTCACACGTGACTACTCCAAGGGTTTTTAGCAGACCTATGAAAGCCCCAAAAGCTGGAAAGCACAGTTGTGTGGGCGGGAGTTGGGAAAGCAGGTAAGAGTCTGTCCTTAGGACAGCAGGCAAGTCAAGAGTTTGTTCATTCATGGCAACCTGACTGCCTATGATGGACAGAGGGGGCTGATGGAGGAAGAGATGCTATACCCAGACCTTGAAGGAGGAGTGTTCATGTATTTGTGTGGCTGCCTCTGTGCGTGCATGGTGTGTCTGCATGTGTGTGTGTGTGTGTGTGTGTGTGTGTGTGTCTGCCTGCATATGTATGTGTGTCTGTATTTGTAAGTGGTGTGTCTATGTGTTTCTGTCTGTGTGTATGTAGTGTGTCTGTGTGGTATGTGTGTATGCCTGTGTGTATGTAAGTGGTATGTCTGTGTATTTGTGTTTGTCTGTCTGTGTGTGTTTGTGTGGTGCCTGTGTTTCTGTGCCTCTGTATGGTGTGTGTGTGTGTGTGTGTGTGAGAGAGAGAGAGAGAGAGAGAGAGAGAGAGAGAGAGAGAGAGAGAGAATATGTGTCTGCCTGTATGTCTGTTAGTGGTGTGTTTTGTATGTGCATACGTGCATGCACATGTTTGAGTGTGTTTGAATGTGTTTGTGTGTGTGTGTGTGTGTGTGTGTGTGTGTGTTGAGAAGCCATCCATTTCTGAGTTTTTTGAGATGGGTCTCTTACTAGTCTAGAACTCATCAAGTAGGGTGGGATAGCAGGCCAGTAAGCCCTAGAGATCTGTTTATTTCCTACCTCTCAAGCGCTGGAACTACAAGTGTGTGACACCATGTCTAGCTTTTCTTTTTCAATGTGTGAGAACTGACTTTTGCAAGTTTTCTTCTGGCTGCCATATGCCACTGTGTAAGTGTCCCCATGCTCAGACACACACCATATACACACTAAACAATAAATAAATAAGTAAATAAATAAATACATTCTTAAACATCTTTAAAAGCAAGCTGGGTAGTGGTGGTGCATGCCTTTAATCCCAGCATCCCAGAGGAAAAGGCAGGAGGATCTCTGAGTTCAAGTGTCGGGAGCCTGGCAGCCTAGTCTCGGATCATCACATGACTACCTGTCCAGTGGGTTTCATCAGGGCAAAGCACCCATGGAAAGGGATTCTCACTTGACAAGAACCAGTACTGTGTAATTTGCAAAATTCATGCAGCTTGGCAGACTCTTTTCTCTCTCATTATATTGTTGATTCTTTGTGTAGTTTTTAGTTTTGTCAGTCATATATGCAACAGCTGTAATTTTCCCCTGGAAATTCTGCTCTTTCTCAAATATTTTCCCCTAAGATTCATGGTGGGGGAACTAACGCTTCTCAAATCTCTTTTCTGGAATTACTAACTACAACTCCTAATCCTGGAAACTTCTGACTCAATGGAGACAGTTAGGTACATACGAGAGAACAACACTTGGAACATTAACCACGTCTTATAGTTCTGGAAAGGAGAGTAGGGCATACACAGAATAGGGAAGAGGCCTCAGGAATAGACATAGTGCCAAGTGTTGAGAGAAAGCTCCCTGGACACCAAGCACATAGAATCAATGATAATCTAGTATTATCCAATGGGGGGGGAATGCAATATAAAGTGTAGGGTGGAGATCCATCTTTACCATATACAGGAGCTTATGTTGGTGTTAGAAGTATGGTGTAGCAAGACTGGGGGAAAGTGCCTCATCAAAGTCTGCTTTTTACAGAGAGATTGAGACGTGGACCCTCTTGTAGAAAATGGAACTATATAAAAGCATATCTTACAGACATGGAGGAATTGTCTGGGTTTGAATATTGCTGTCCTTGAAGCATTGTGCCCATGTCTGTTACTGTTTAACTTTGTAACTGCAAGTAGCTGCCATCTGACATGAGAGCTGCAAGAGCAGGATGTGTCTGGTTCTGTATTTAGTTAAGTCTGCAAACATGCTGAACTCTATGTCTAGAATAAGGTTGTGCAGGAGATGGGAACAATGGGGACTTTTATAATGATTATGACGTGTTGCTTAAAATATGCTTTCTTTTCTATAGTTTGGTAATCTTTATTCAAAAGGCAAAGTTACTGTGCTGGCTAGTTTTATGCCAACTTGATGCAAGCTAAAGTTATCTGAAGGGAAACAACCTCAATTAAGAAAATGCTTCCATAAAATGGAGCTTATGCCATCATCTTGATTAGCTATTGATAGGGGAATGCCCAGCCCATTGTGGGTGATGCCAAAAGTATGATGTAAAGTCAAAATATGATTAAAAGTCAAAAATAGGAGCCAATAATAAAGCTGTCCATGTAAGCCTGATTGGGGGGGGAGCTGTTTAAGTATAAATAAAGACGGCTCAAGCTACTTGGGGTCACATGAGCACAGTCCACGGTGGTCAGAACCTAACCCCAAGCCAAGACTAGACCCCAGCATTCAAGGCCAACCTGGTCTACATAGTGAGTTCCGGGACAGCCAATGCTGCATAGGTGAGACCTTTTCTCAAAAAACAAAACAACAAAAAACTTTAAAAGCAATCTTTAGAGGTATTCTCAGGCCTATAATTTTATGCACTCTTATTAGGAAATGCTTGCTGAATTAAGAAATGATTGCCTGGGGTGGAAAGAGGGCTCAGTGGGAGAGGTCCTTGGAGAGGACCCACTCTCAGCATCTCACAACCACCCATTACCTGAGATCTGGGGCATCTGATGTCTCTGGCCTCCGCAGGCATACACTCACATATCCATAACCACAATCAGACAAGCACACACTTTTAAAATAATAAAAATAAACCTCAAAAAACAAGGAAGTAATGAATGAAATAATCCCCTCAGGGCATGGTGGCATAAGCCTATAATACCAGCACTTGGGAGGCTGAGGACAAAGGATTTTGAACTTAAGAACAATGTAAACAACACAGTGAGATGATGTCTCAAAGAAACAGGCCAGCAGGACATGAGTCTTTAATACCAGCAGTTAAGAGGTAAATCTCTGCATGTTCGAGGCCAGATCTGTCTATGGAGTGAGTTCCCAGATAGCCAGAGTTACACAGTGAGACCTTGTCTCAAAGTAAATAAAATAAATAACTCTAGCCTAGGAACATGTGAGGACCAGATTCTACTCTGTAGTATGAGACATCCTTAAAACTGTTCCATTTCCTACTGTGCTCTTTCTGTTTATGTATTAATTACATTTATTTATGGAGTTGCTCCTCTCCATCCACTGTGAGGATTCCTGGAATTCAATTCAAGTCATTACACCTAACTGCAAGCACCTTTACCTGTGGAGGACATCTCACTATATAGCCCAAACTGGCCTTTGTTGTGGAATATTACTTTAACAACATAAAAGTGTGTTACATTTGTTCGTGCTGCATGTGTTTAACTATGTAAAGATGTGTTGCTGTTTCACCTTGCCTGCCTAAGGCATCTGTTTGGTCTAATAAAAAGCTGACTAGCCATTAGCTAGGCAGAAGCAGGATAGGCAGGGCTGGTGGGCAAAGATAATAAGTAGGAAGAGGACTCTAGACTGGAGAGGAGAGCAGAGATTGAGGGAGAAAAAGAAGGAGACACCCAAGGCTGGTCAGCCAGGCAGCTGCCAGACAGACAAGGAGGAAGCAGAGAAAGCAGAAATGAAAGAAAGGCAAAAAGCCCCGAGGCAAAAGGTAGATGACAAAAAACCAGGTTAAATTAAGTTATAAGAGCTGGCAAGAAATGAGTCTAAGCTAAGGCACTGAGCATTCATAACTAGTAATAAGTCTCCAAGTCATGATTTGGGAGCTGGTTGATGGCCCCAAATTAAGCCTGTTACAGGTCTTGAACTCACTATATAGTTCAGCCTAGCCTGAAAACCATCATCATCCTGCCTCAGCTTCCCAAGGGCTGGGGTTACACGAGTATGCCACCATTCCAACCTCAAATATTCTTTTTAAAGGAAAAAAAAGCGAATGGGGGTGCACAGAGAGAAGTTTGAACTAGTCACCTTCTAAATACGGTTTAAGTAAAACTGCAGAGCCTGTGGAAAAGTACACACTTTTAAGTAGTGGACTTTGTCATCCACCCTCATAGGTAGGATCAAACATAACTTGACTGTGTCATAAAATCACAAATTGATGAGCAAGGCACTATAACCAAAACACTGTATCCTTAAAACCTTTTTAAAATTCTCGTTTGTCAACATACACCTGTGCACCAAGAGCAGCAGTGCCCACAGAAACAGAAGAGGATGTGGGATCTAGAACTGGAGTTAAAGACACCCTGTGGGTGCTGGGAATCAAACCCAAGTCCTCAGAGTGGCCAGCACTCTTCACTACTGAGTCATCTCTCCAGCCCTTCTTTTTTCTTAAGTTTCATTTATTCAGTTCAGCAGCCTTAACTAGAGCCGCCTGAGAATCTACTCAAGGGTCAAAGCCTAAGTAGGCAGACAGCAGCTGCAGACATCGTATGGCAACTGCCAGTCAAGCATAGGGAACCCAGAGTGAATACAAAAGATTTGCCCTTAAAAGCTCCAGGAAACTGGACTCTGAAGCATGTCATCAGCTGTGTTCAAAAGCTCCAGGAAGGACACAGCTCAATGGTGATATTTGCCTAAAATACAAAGGTCTGGGCTGGAACCCAGGCACTAAAGAGCAACCTCAAAGAACAAAGAGCTATAACAGTCCTGGATGTAGGTAAGAAAATGTCTTCTTGGTAAAATAAGGGTTTCACTCATTCCAGCCAATAGCTAGAATCCAAATTTCTGGCTGTTTCTTTTCTGGTTTTGACCTCAGACAGTGTTCCTGCCTAATGTGACACTGAACTGGGAAGGCAACGTCTTCTCCAAAGCTGGTCCTCAGGTGGCTGAGCTGTGCTTCTTCCACAGAGCAAGGCTAGGAAGGATAGTAAGCAGTGTGTGTGTGTGTGTGTGTGTCTGTATGTCTGTGTGTGTGCATATGTGTGTGTATGTCTGTGTGTGTGCATGTCTGTGTGTGTGTCTATGTGTGTGCATGTCTGTGTGTGAATGTCTGTGTGTGTGTCTGTGTATGTCTGTGTGTGTGTGTGTCTGTGTGTCTCAAGGCAGGAGGCATGGTTGGCAATTGGAGGGCAGTTAGCAGAAGGAACTGGGAAGGGGGAAGCTGGGAAGTGCTTAAGGATTAGCACTGTTCAGCCCTTCCCCAGGGCTCATGTTTGCATTTCTTTTAAATCCTGCCTTTGAGGTCTAGCCTGAGCCGGATTTGAATCTAGGCTTTCCAGCACTGTTTAAACAAAATCTCAATACCAGCCTCTCCAACGCTGTTTCCTCAGGGTCTTACTGTGTAGACCAGTTTGACCTTGAACTCACAGAGATCTGCCTGCCTCTGCAGGGATTAAAGACATACACCACCACACCTGGCTTTACACGTATTTTAGAAGACGAAGGAATTGACAGTTAAAGTCATCTGCAAGAGGGTCAACCAGGAAATAGTTTCCAGAGTGACTTCAGGTGGTTTTGCATCCTGAGATTCAGCGTCTCTATGTGGGAATCAGATTAGGTGGACTGGGTGGTTTCTCTTCAGATGAGGGCTTGTCTGAAGAGCCACAGTATACATAAACTAACAGAAGCATGCAGATGGGAGGCTAGGGTACCATCCCTCCCAAGCCTCAGCCTGTAGTTCCTAAAGGTATGAGCACAGCACCCTTGAAAAGCACCAGCCCTGCAACTCCAGCACTCAGGAGGTCTAGGCAGGAAGATCTGAGTTTGAGACCAGTCTGGTCCGCATAGTGAGACTATAGCTCATAAAAGTAGAAATAAGAGAAGGAGGGAGGGAGGGAGAGAGGGTAGCAGTCTAGGAGCTCCACAATTCTGCAATCCCACTGCTCTCAATCACACAACTCCCAGGCAGAAACCATAGCTGACTTCTACCAGTAGAGGGCAGAGTTCAGAATCCTGTTACCGAACTGAACCTTCCTTCCAGTTGGCTAAATAGGCAAGGAGAGGGAGGGAAGAAGGGTGGCGGCCATGAGTGAGCCAACACTGGAATGTACTGCCATGCAAAAAAGCAAAACAAAAAACAAAAACAAACCCAAAATTTCTCAAATAAAAGTCACCAGGGCATGTGATGAAAAACTCATTTTGTTTCCAGTTATGTCTCAGAGAATCCATTTATAATCACTGCCTTATTCTTTCCTTTCCTTCTATATCCTGAAGGGGAGGGAAAAGGGAGACGTGCCACCAGCCAGTAAGTTAGATATTGCTTATGTCTTCATCAAAATAATGTTTTGACATCATTTGCAGGTCTAATGTCTACCATACAGCCTGACTCTTTTTTTTTTTTTTTTTTTTTTTTTTGGTTTTTTTGGAGGCTGTCCTGGAACCCGCTCTGTAGACCAGGCTGGCCTCAAACTCACAGAGATCCACCTGCCTCTGCCTCCCGAGTGCTGGGATTAAAGGTGTGTGCCGCCAACGACCGGCTCAGTCTGACTCTTAAAAGAGAAAGTGACACAGGATTGTGTGTGTGTGTTCACAGCATATGTGTGTGGGGAGGGGGGTGTCCAGTTCTTTCATATAAGAGCAAGTGCACACAGTGAGGGTGTCAGATCCCTTGGACCTGTGGTGACTGTGGATAAGAGCAGTCTGACACAGGCGCTGGGAATAGAATTTGGCTATGTGCTTTTGACTCCTGATTCCTCTCTCCAGCTCCTCCCACTTTATCTTGGGTGTCTGCCTGGGGCTCACCACTGTGGCTACTCTGGCTGACAAGTGAGGCCCCAGGATCTGCCTGTCTTGGTCCCCCTCAGCCACCACACCCGGTTTTCACATGGGTGCTGTGCACCTGAGAACCCAGGCCTTCAAGCTTGCTCAGCAAGTACTTTCCCACTGAACCGTCTCCCCAGCCCCAAGTCTAGCAGTTTACAATTATTATGTAACTTCTATGACATACTGGCTGTAAGGGCTTTTGATTGTTTCATTGTGGGAACAAGAGTTTTATAGAATTACAAAGAGATACCATGTAAATTATAAACAGGATAAAGCACATTTACCTATTCTTAAACATTAAATTATCTGGCTACCTTTGAAGTCTGGGGTGTTGACAGACTCCCCCAAGGGACATTAAAGCACTGCTAGTTTACAGCTGCCTGCCAGCAAGGGTCTTTAATCATCAAAGACATATTGTGCTTAACACTAGAGCCTGCTGTGTGCAGTCCAGTCCCCAGCACTGTTCTCAGACAAAAGTTCTAGTCTGAGGAAAAGCGCCAAGATTTCCTCCACCCATCTTGCCACGTCTAAACAACTGCAGAAAAGCCCTCTGTTCTGTGTTACAATGCTGGTATCTGCAGGCCAAAGGTTCCGTGGGCCCTGGGAAGATATGCTACAGGACCTACCTGGTTATCAAGCCACAACAGAACACAGAGGACTGTGCCCTAAGAAACCTTGTGACCTTGCCTTTGAGATATTTAATGAAGACAATTCATCACTTAATATGGCTCTTTGCTTCTGTATATTTCTGTTTTCCTCAGCCAGGACGGCGAGTTTGAGTCCAGGCAAGGAGTTTGAGTCCATTGCCTCATCTCAAGTCAGGTGATGAGTGAATTGGAGTTGATCAAGGAGGGGCCCATCTGAAGAGGGAATCAGGCAGCTAAGGCTCTGAGGCTTGGATCAGCCTAAAGACAGGAGTCCAGGATCCTGTGATGAGTAGTCCCAGAGGTCTGTGTTCAGTGGCTGTGGGCCTGTAGAGCCTTGCACTGCTGATGTATCGGTTGTTTTGAACAAATAACACAGCTACCAGATTACAGGAGAGCTTGGGGCTGCTGCCTGAGAAGAGGAAGGACAATCTCAAAAGGATTCACACACTAGGGTGGAAATGTGTCCCGGGAAGACCTTGGCAGCAGCAAGTCTTCTGCCTTATCTACCAGGACAGACATGGGGAGGAGTTTCATGACCTTATGCCTGTGTGAGGCAATGGTTGTTTATTTCAACAGCACATCCTGAGACGCGGCTAACTGGTAACCTCAGGACAGACACAGGACTATTAAGGCAGATTATAGCCCAGCCTATCCTGCCTTTGTAGACCAGAATGGAACAAAAGAAACTTTTGAGGTTTTTCTGGCTTATTCCTGGGATTCTTATAGCCCGTTAGTTTCTTGGAAAGTGCACTACAGACTCATGCCTCTTGCCTCTAACAGCCTCCTCCAGGGCAAGAACAGTGGTGTGCGATTAGACACATCCAGTGAGGGCAAGAAGGCTCCATCAGTTTGGCTCCTAGACATGACTATGGGCATCTGTGCCAGAGTAGGCTTCATCCCATGGGTAGATGGGGTGGTGGCCATGTGCCCAAGGGAGAGGAACAACCAGGAGATGAAGAAGTAGAAAGGCCAGGATGTTGGCTCTGTGGGTCCCCATATCAGGTGGGTTTGGAGAGGCAACAACTTGGGTCCACCCTCCACTGTGTGCGGGCTTGGGACACCTGAAGCTCTAGGGAAATTTAAGATCTGATTCATGTAAATGCCATAGAAGATGAATTTATGCTCTTCCACCAGAATGAGGACCCCAGTGCGCCACTAGTAATCTATAAGCTCAGGATTTAGCAGCAGACCCATTAGATAGAAGAGCCGTGGTCCAGGATCAGGGATGTCTATCTGGTCTTACTTTATTTGTGGACCATCACAACCTCCATCACCCAGCAGCTTTGCTTCTCATTGATGTTTAGCAGAATCTGGTGGGAACAGAGAAAGGGTGGACAGAAGCTAGAACTACAACTCCAGGGGAAACACAGCTTCCAGCCTCTGAAATCACTGAAAATACCTCAGTGTTTCAGTATGGCCAATGGAGAGTTCTTATGAAATGAATTCATGTCAAAGGAGAGTACAGATTTTCTGGGACTACAAACAAAGCAGTGTTTTGCACATAGATGGCTTTGATGGTAGGTTTCAGAGAACTCTATAGAAGGAGGCTTTGTCTAAAATTAAAAGTTATTAGCTTTACTTTTCAAATACCTGTTCAAAGATGCACAGTGCCAATCATCTATCTAGGTCTGAAAGCAGAAGCTTCACCATCAACCGGGGTCATGACCGATCAGCGGGTTGTGAAACATGAAGCGGCAGAGGAGCCAGTCCCATTGCAAGATGTTCCTGTGACATTCCCTGCTAGCCTGTGCTATGACTGAGACCCTGTCTCAAATGAACAAGCAAACAAAACAGAGCAGAAACCCTGAAGCCAGTCTTCTGTGGTCTACCACTCGTGCAGTGGTTAGAACTGTGACCCCACCTTAGGTAAGTCCCCTGCGCTCTGCCTATCTCATATCCGGGCTTCAGGGAATGCCCACTGGCTTGCCTGTTGCAGGTCTACACCACTGCCAGGAGGATGCCCCGCTCCATTACTGATACTCTTTTGCCAACTCATGCCTGGATTCCAACTAGAGATGCTGACAAAGGGTGAATTTGATGGAATTGGTTCTGGTTGGGGCTTTGAACATGGCAGGCAAGTGCTGTACCACTGAGCCCTCAGCTCATGACCAGACTCATAGTCAGCTCCCGGATCCTATCTAATTTAATAGCTAGAAAGCCAGCTACTAAGTTCACTGTCAAAAACCTCCATCCCAAGCCCCCACCACACCCTGCCAGCTCTTCATGCTGACTCTACTTGGAGCCAAGCACGAGCCACCTGAACAGAGTCAAGCATTCCTGAGTAGGTACTGGTGTCATAGGCCACTGCAGAGCTACCCCAATGACTGTCCAGTTGGAATAATCCTCAGAAGAGGAATTTCTCAACCATACAGAACACACAAACCAACATCTGGTTGGCTTAGGAACTGGAGGTGTTAAGAATCTGGGCTAGAAGCTGGGCATTAGTGGCGCACGCCTTTAATCCCAGCACTCAGGAGGCTGAGGCAGGCGGATCTCTGTGACTTCAAGGTCAGCCTGGTCTACAAAGTGAGTTCCAGGACAGCCTCCAAAACAATACAGAGAAACCCTGTCTCGAAAAACCAAAAAAAAAACAAAAAACCAGGCATTGGTGACACACACCTTTAATCCCAGCACTCGGGAGGCAGAGGCAGGCAGATCTCTGTGAATTGGAGACCAACCTGGTCTACAAGAACAAGTTCCAGACAACCTCCAAGGCCACAGAGAAACCTGTTGTACCCAAGTTACAAAGTCCCCAGAGACCACCAAGAAGACCCACCAAACTGCAAAAGCAAGGTTTAATGATTGTTCATCCAACCATGACAAGGACTAGCAAGCTGACGCAGCAGCCTCCAGAGGGAGTGAAGTTCCCTATCTACTGTGAGGTTTTAAAGGCAAAAGTTGCAGGGTTACATCAGTAGGTACGGGTTGGTTTCTGATTGGTTGACATTTGGGTACAATTAGGAACACTTTTCAAAGTCATATTTTGGCATGAAATACCTGTGTACCAATTATTTGCATTGGCTAGTGCTGACAGGGAACATTCTGTGGGTTCTATGGCATTGTCTTGTTACTTGCAGCTGGCCTGTTGTACATAGATACCAATAGTTTTCAGAACTATATCCTGGAGACTACAGAGGAGGTTTTGGTCCCTCCCCCTTCCCCCTGGAGTTTCTTTTGTGGCCAAACAGTTCCCAGGAACCAAGTATCTAGGAGGCTGGGGGAAGGGAGTCTGGAGTTTCTTTGTGTTCAATTTGGCCCTAGACTCCAGGAGGCCAGATGATCTGGAGTTTCCTTGTGTCAGAGGCCTACGTGTCTTTTCTGTAGCCTGTCATGGCTGCTAAAGCAGGGGCTGAGTGAGGGTCTGGTCCCTCTATTTCTAAATTATTAGAAGTGAAGCCTTTGAGTTTAGATTACCCCTTTCAAAACCCTGTCTCTAAAAATAAAACAAACAAACAGCAACAACAACAACAACAAAAAACAGGCTTTTGCATGGGAAGTACAGGAGGCTGGACATGGTAGCATGTGCCTATGATGCCAGCACTCAGAGGCAGAGTGAGAAGGACCAGAAGTTCAAGCCTAGCCTCCTTCCCACAGCAAGCTCGAGCCTAGCCTTCACTACACAAGACTCCATGGAGCCAGGGGAGATGGTACACACCTTTAATCCCAATATTTAGAAGGCAGAGACAGGCGGGTCTCTGTGACTTCAAGGTTAATCTAAGTCAGGCTGGTCTACCTAGCAAGTTCAGGCCAGCAACTGGCTTATTTAAACTTTGAATCCAGGTTTGTGGACTCTAGATTGTAATAATTAATGAGCAAGAGATGGGCTTTTCCAGCTCCATAATTACCATTAGCCTTAAAAATATCAACTTCTGCAATATAATCAGGAAAACTTAGAGAAAGATTCGCATTTAAACCCAGAGACCAGGGGCTGATATAATGGCTCAGGAGGTAAAGCTGTCTGTTTCAACTCTGATGACCTGAGTTCAATTCCTGGGACCCACATAGTGGAGTAGAGAACTGATTCCTGACGGTTGTCCTCATGTGCACACATGCGCCACTGCAAGCATACAGTAGCCCTCACTGCTGTTCTCTGTCATCCTCATTCTCTCAGCACAGAGTTCACACTGCAGCTTTCTGCAGTCTTTAAAAGAACAAAGCACAATTCCACCCTCCTTGTCAAACCGAGTGTTCCTCTTGCCTGCCTACGAGCGCATGGGAACAGAGATCAGAAAGGGGCCCAGGAAGGGACCCTTGATGGTCCTCATTGTCTAGATACAGTTTGAATCACACCAGACTCTGAGCTCCCTTAGGGAAGGGCCTGGGCATTCACCTCCGCATCCCCAGTTTCTAAACACCACCCTGTTATTCTGGGAGGCTTCTCTGGGGGGCTTCTTTGATGTCCTTCTCCACAGCATTGCTGGGTAAGGTGTTTTTCTAAGTAAGGCAAAAACTTACTCCTAGGTGGAGAAGCAGAACTAGTGTATGCCTGTGTCTCTGCCGTTTGTTGTGTTCTGTTATGTTAGTTTGATTCAACTGCTTATTACCTGTATCAGCCGTGGAAGAACAAGGGAAAGGATGGGATTCCAGAGAACTCAGAGACCTGCTGCTGGCTCCCTGGGATGCTTCATGACCTCTGATGTCACGTGCTGTCGGTAGGTCCAAGGTACAGCTCTCCACTGACTCGCCGCTGGGTGTGTCTGCCTGGGACTCCATAGGCCTGCGAGGGAAAGCAAAACAGTTCCACACTGAAGGCTCTGCGCAGCAGGAGCTGCCCTAGATTACAGCCTGAGGAGTCCAGAAAACCAGCCACTCTCTTCCCCTAAGGCAAGGTATTTCTTCTCTTCTCCTTTGGCCTAGTGTTTGGGCACCAACTTCCCTTAACTGTGAGACAAGATACACTTTCACTGAGGAAAATCAATCCTAATGTCAGCCAGGAGCTGTAATGCCAAAGCTCAGGAGGCTGACATAGGAGGGCAGCCTGGGCTAAACAGAAAGACTGTCTCAAACCAAACAAACAGTAGCAACAACAGTAACATATACTACAAATATATGTTGTAAGTTACATGTTTCAGAGCTGAATGTTAGGACGTGGGATGTCTGATCACCAGAGAACTGCTGAGGTACTGTGTAGAACAAGAACTTGACAGCAACAGGAATATCAAGGGCTTTAGTTTTTAGGTTTTGGGGGGCTTCTGGGGTTTTAGTTGTTGTTTCTTTTCTTTCTTTCTTAGACAAAATCTCACACTATAGCCCAGCCTGCCCTGGCAGTCACTACGTAGTCCAGGATGATCTGCAAACAATGCTCCTGCCTCAGCCTCCCAAGTGCTGAGACTATGGGGCTGAACAACAACACCTGCAAAGTACTTTATGAGAAGGGAAACCATCTAGGATACAATAGTGGTGAACAAGCTTCAGTTAACAGAAGCGCTTGACCCAGATTTTATAAAATAAAGTATTAAATATGTCTGAAATACAGAGACCAGTTGGGAGCAAGGACACATCCCAGGTTACACTCTGGTTATTTATCTGGTAGTGACAATCAGATGTGCATATGCTTATTTTATAATGCAAAGGGTTTGTTTGGCCTTCAGCAGGATTTACTTTGTTTTGGCACAGTGCTCAGATTGGAATTTTGGGCATTTAATGTAAGCGATTCGAAATAAAAAGCAAAAATATCACATCAGGGATTCCTTTCACTGATGACACTCAGTGTGATGTTCTTTGAAGGCAGGTAGAATATACTAGTCTCATCTGTAACCTCTTCACTCCCTTCCACAAGCCTCCTGCACTGGGTTACATAACCGCAGCAGAAACCAGGACTGCCATGCAGAGGTCCCTGCTGCAGTGACAGGCTCGCTTAGCTGTTAGGATGCTGATGGAGAGACTGAGAGACAGGATGTTCTGTTTTTCAGAACTTTATCTTTCCACTCCTTTTAGGAATAGTCAGCTGATACCTTGGCTGGTCCTCTGCCTGAGCAAGTGTCCACAGCCTGTGACTGGGTGTCTGCCAGGTGTCAGTGCTGGTTTGTTCGTTCACTTGCTGTCTTTGCCTGACCAGCACTGGGGCTGCTCCAACTTGAAGCTATGAGCCTTCAGACTGAGCTCCTTCAGTGGGAGCAGCTTTTAATGTGTTTCTTTGGGCAGCTTTGTGTGCTTCCCATGATGTCTGCATCTAAATGGAATGGGGGTAATGAGTGGATTATTGCTGCACGGGGTTATTGTAGGTGAAGCACTTGGGGTAGGGGTCATATCTACTATCCCTTGACAAAGGTGAGCTCTCGTGACACTGCTCATATTATTCTGAAATTGCCTCTTCCATTAAACATCTGTCTTTGACACCTAGCCCTGCATAATGAACTGACATCGTTTCTCCTCTGAAAAAAAAAGAAAGACTGGGAGAAAAGACAGCACAAGAACAACATCCGCATTCACACCACAAGAAAACCAAAGCCAAGGCCGGGCATTGGTGGCACACGCCTTTAATCCCAGCACTCGGGAGGCAGAGGAAGGCGGATCTCTGTGAGTTTGAGGCCAGCCTGGTCTACAGAGCAAGTTCCAGGACAGCCTCCAAAACAATACAGAGAAACCCTGTCTCGAAAACACCAAAAAAAAAAAAAGAAAAGAAAGAAAGAAAAAAAAACAAAACCCTGTATCTATCACAAGCACACCTAGTCCTCTACTGAACATGCACCAAGGATATGACTTCAAAGACTGGAGGTGCAGCTCACTTACACTGGGAGGGCCTTGGCACCCTCCTACAGTCCCCCACCACACACACACACCAAAAATGGAAGAGAATGACTATATTTCAGGACTAAATGGAATTCAAAGTCATTTTATATTAAAAATCATTCATTCTTTTGGTTTGTTTGTTTTAGACAGAGTCTCATGTATCTCAGGCTGACTTTGAACTTCTTGTGTGGCTAGAGATGACACTGAACTTTGAACTTCTGACTCTCCTATTTCTACGTCTGACACATTGGGGTTACAGGTGTGTGCCTGGCTTGTGTGACACTGGGGAGCAAATCCAAGACTTTATTGATGATAAGTGAGCATTCAGCTAATTCTAACGGAGCTACATCCTCAGCCCTCAGAGTTATTTTAACCTCTGTCAATCCATCTGGATTTCCCCACACATTATTAATAGAATAAAGAACAAACCCACAACAGACACATGGGAACTTTTGACAAATACTGTTTCTTGGTTACTCAACACACTAGGAATACAAAATGTCTTCTTCAACCATATAAAGAGTGGTTTTGAAAAATCCATAGTAAAGATGGTCAGTAAGACCAGCTAAACACTTTCATCTTGAAATCAGGTGCAAAACAGGGATGTCTACACTCGTCATTTCTAGCCAACATTGTGCTAGAAGTTTTAGACAGCACGATTAGCCAAGAAAAATGAAAGGAAAGGTATCTGGGTTGAAAAGAGAGCTATACAGCTATCCCCATTACCAGAACACAGGGGCAGAGAATGCAGCTTGGTGGGAAAGCACTTGTCCAACAAGTACCAGGCTCTGGGTTCAATCCTCAGGGCAAAAATCAAACAAAACCCAAAGACATGCTCTTACACAGAAAACCATAAGGAATCCACAAAATAAATTAGAAAGTAAACAACTTACACAGGGTTGCAAGATTCAAGACCAACACCCATACAATCACTTGTATTTATGTAATCAACAATCTCAAAGGGGAATTAGAACCCATTTCCATTTCTAAAAGCACAGAAATACAACAGGACTGCATTAAATAAGCTTAAGATATGTACTAAAGAAAAAGAAGACATTCCAAGTTCAAGCATCAGAAGCCATCTTAAGATGGTACTATTCAGCAGAGGTGGTGGCACACACCTTTAGTCCCAGCAGAGGCAACCCCACCCCTGTGAATTTGAAGCCTGCTGACCTAAATAGCAAATTCCTGCCCAGCCACAGCTACATAGTGAGACCCTGTCCTGAAATGAAATAAAACAAGATAAAATTTTAAAAATGATGCTACTAGTGCCTAAATTAACCTGAAGAACAAGGGAAATTAGTGCAAGCCAGATGTGTTAGCACACTCCTGTGATCCCAGTCAGTGTCTGGGGGCAGACAGCAGGACCTTGAATTCGGGGTCAGCCTGGACTGTATAGCAAGACACTGTCTCAAAAGGCCAAACAAAAGAAATCTCTATAGTAATGAAGACCATGGGCTGGCACAAAGACAGTGAAACTGATGGGCAGTTGGTGGAGTACTTTGGAAAACAGGAAGGTCCTGATCAACAGAAAAATAAAAATATGCAATAGGATTCAATTCAGCTATGACTATGAATATATATACATATACATACAAACATACATACATACATGCATACATTAAAGGAGTGCAATTCTCTGAAGTCCCAACAACAAGCCTTACAAATCCCTGGCCAAAGAAGGTAGTCACATACTGTTTGATTTCGTTTATGTAGCATGCAAATTAGGCAACTATAGAAACAGATGGTACAGTGGTCTGGGGCTGGGGTGGGGGCAGGTGGTGGGCGGGGCGATGCTACCGGGTTCAGGACTGTGTTCCTCAGAATCTTTGGGGTGATGAACAATCCAAGGTTGTGATGATAACTGCACAATTCCGCTAAGGTATAAAACGGGTTGTAGTTTACCCTGTGAACTTTATGAAAACATCAAGTTACTAATATGGCTGTTTAAATTTACAATAGACTCATGCCTTTAATTCCAGCAGAGGCAGGAAGATCTGTAAGTCCCAGGTCATCCTGGTCTACATAGTGAGTTTCAGGACAGCCAGGGCTATGTCGAGAGAGACCCTGTCTCAAAAAGCAAAACCAACAAAACAACAATAATTCGAACTAGTCCCGATCCCGACTGCTAAATTCCAGACCCGATAAGAAGGATGCAGTGGGCGGGGTTCGGGGCGGAGGGGCCGGGCAGGTACTGGGCTAGACCGGCTTCTCCCTTCCCTCCTCGCTTCCCTGCTCCCTTCCCAATGGAGTAGAAAACCGGCAGAGATTCCTCCTCCAGACTCCGTGTCACTCACCCCACGACAAGAGCCCGGAACCGGAAGAGCCGACTCCATCTTTGTTGTGGGAAAGCGAGGTTTAAAAGGAAGTAGTCTTTGCTGAGGCCGGAAATGGGCAAAGCAAGGCCGCTGCGGCCATCTTAACTGAGGGCATATGCCTGGCTTTGGCAGCATGCAATTTCTAGATGCTGTAAGTGGAGGGTACCAAGGAACTGGAAAACAGCATGAAAAATGTCTTAAAAAGAACATAAGAAAGAAGAAACCTGGCCTGTGAAGTCCACTCTGAACCACAGTCCTGGTGAAGAGATTGAGTGAGGAGGGACGATCATAAGCTCTAAGGCCAATAAAATCCTCTCAAACAACATGAAGGACACTATTTTAACATTGTTGCATGGATTATATTTGGGCTAGAATTTCAGATTCAAACAAAAAGATGAGAAAGTTCGAGGCGCTGGAGATATGGCTTTAGCCACAGGGCGTGTGAACGCTTGGCCTGGGTAGGTGAGGTTCTAAATTTAATCTCTAATATGTTCACCCCCTCTCAAAATGGACACAGTTAGAACAAACTCGGCCTGGAGCGATACAAGAGTCCAAGAGCTTTATGGTCTGCTTACAGGAAAACATAAAGAAAAGCCTGCGTTCTCCTATGCTGTCTTTACAGGTTTAAACAAGGAGACCCAGTTCTCTACTGATTGGTCTACCCGAACTGTTGAGAAAGCAAGTTTGTCTCCCAGCTGATTTAAGTGGCACT
Source organism: Mesocricetus auratus (assembly GCF_017639785.1). NCBI lineage: Eukaryota > Metazoa > Chordata > Mammalia > Rodentia > Cricetidae > Mesocricetus > Mesocricetus auratus. Next base: position 99,218,560 of record NW_024429189.1, on the reverse strand, counting down.
TAGCACAAAGACTCCCCTCCAGTTTGGTCCTGTCCACTGGGCCCTACTATAAAAAGCTAATCTAAAACAATTCTGTTTAACTAAACAATTTTCTCCCAACCATATTCTTGAAGGAGTCCTGTATGTTCACCGCCTCCTTTAAATGCTTACTTTTGGTTGAGACCTCACACATTAGGACTCCTGCACTTTACAGAAATGTTTTTAAAAATAGTACTCAAGGGTCTAGAGAGATGATTCAATAGTTAAGAGCTCTGGCTGGTCCTCCATGGAACCTGTGTTTAGTTCCCAGCACCCATTTGGCAGCTCACAATCTTTTGTAAGTCCAGTTCCAGGGGATCCAGTTCACTTGTCTGGTCTCCTAAGGCACACACATGTTGCACAGACATACATGTAGGCTAAACACCCATACACATAACTTTTAAAAAGTAATTTTTAAAATCTTATTTTAAATGGCACTTGAGCCAGTTGTGGTGATGCATGTGTTTAAAATCCATCACTCAAGAGGCAGAAGCTGTTCTCTATGAATTCAAGGTTATCAGAATCTAATTATCCATCCCAGGCCAGCCAGGGATAGAGACCCTGTCTCCAAAAGGAAAGAAGGGGAGGGAGAAGGAGGGAGGAAGGAAAATAAAAAAGAAAGGAAGGAAAAAAAAAGAAAGGAAAAGAAAGCAAAAAGTACATGAGGTTAGGCCATTCAATACTACATACTGTGAAGATATGTGCAGATGTAAAGACTTCTCACCATCCTCCCTTCCAGCCCTCTACCTACACACTAATTATATGTTTCTTTTAAATACTCCATGCTTGTTCTTTCTCATCCTAACTTTTTCATCACAGCTTCATTCCTAAGGAACATTCTTCTCTCCCTTCTTGTTTTTGTGATATTTCAGATGTCAGCTTCAGAAAGTTCTCCGTCCAGGAGCCTCCTCTGACTTGTCAAATGGGAGTTGACTATTCCTCCCAGGAGACCTACTTTCTTCTACTTATCCCTTTAAAGTCTTGTGCCCTTTCTCCATTTCCCAGAGAATAAAAGCTGTCTCAAAGACTAGCTTTTGCATACTTCTATCCTGATCCCAGTTCAGTGACCCAGGTCGATATGCCTCTGTGGTCAGGAATGGGCGAGTAGTCCCTTCTCAGGTATCGCTCTTCTCCACCCACACCTGACTCAACAATTACACTCAAACATGACTGTGTCACCTATTACCAGTGGCGCAAAAACTTGGGGCCTTTTGCCATTATCACCTTTGTTCTTTGATAAACAATTTAAGTGTCTACTTTATCTCTCACAGGTTTTGGTGTCATTTTTCCATGATGAGGCTTGCTTTTCCTATGATGCTTCCTGGAGCAAAGTCTGGAAGTCTAGATAATGTTGTTTACCTTGTAGTCTGTTTCTGACCAGCCTCTCCCACCACTTTCTGGGCACCAGAAATGAAAACTGATTGAAGTAGATATCAAAGCAGAATATTAAGTTGGGTATAGTGCACGTCCAAGCACTCAAAATGCTGAAGTAGGAGAATGACTACCTCCAAACAGAAAAGGGAAAACAACAACAAATCATAAATCAGCAAAACAGAGAATGTAATTAAGTATGGCAATGTATGCCTGTAATTTCAACATTTAGAAGGTTGAAGCAGGAGGATTATGAGTTCCAGGACAGCCTGGGCTACACTGTGAGAGTAATAGATGGTTGTGAGACACCATGTGGGTTCTTGGAATCAAACGAGGGTCCTCTGCAAAAGCAACAAGTGCTCTTAACCACTGAACCATCCTTTAGCCCTGATTCCCAGTTCTTTGGCCATTGTTTATATAAAGGTTATATAAGTTATTTCACAGTTTTATACTTATATGTTTTTAAGATTTTTAATTTGTGTGTGTGTATGTTATCTGTCATCAACTAAGCCACCTACTTCAGTTAAATGATCACTTAGTTCAAAGACCAAAATAGCTCTTTCAAAACAGGGTGGGATCCTTTGAAATTATCTTATCTTCACGTCATGTTGAACTTTGACCTACTTAATTACTCTCATTTGGGAAATTAGCCTTAAGAAGGGAGAAAGAAAACATTATAAAAGTTCAAGGGTTGTCGGGCATTGGTGGCGCACGCCTTTAATTCCAGCACTCGGGAGACAGAGGCAGGCGGATCTCTGTGAGTTCGAGGCCAGCCTGGTCTACAGAGTGAGTTCCAGGACAGCCTCCAAAGCCACAGAGAAACCCTGTCTCGAAAACAAACAAACAAACAAAAAAAAAGTTCAAGGGTTAAGTATACTGAATCTGAAAGCATATTATTGCTGTTTCAACCATTTGATACTGTAAAGACATAATTAAACTACTACTTAAACTACTAAGAAAGAGACTGTGAAGTTCTCAACTAAATGCATATGTAGGGTAGTTCAAGTTTTATTTCCTAGTGAATTCACATCCCCTGGTGTCTAAGTCACTTACTTAACTGCACCTTAACTATTTATAAATAGCAGAAGGTTGGACTGTGAAGGTGAAAAACATTACTAACACAGTGCTGGTCAAGAGATAAATACTCTGAAAATACTCCATACTGGCAGAAACCACAGTCCATTTCCTGGCACGCAAGGTTGTGAGGCCGTAGTAAGTAGCAAGTCTATTGCAGCTTCTGATGGCTAATAACTGATTATCAACTTAACAAGACTCTGGAATCGCCTAGGAAACAAGCCTATGGGCAAACCTGGGAGGAACTTTCTATGCTGGCTAACTGGCGTGGGAAGAACCCCCTTAACAGTGTACCATTCCATGGGCTGGACTCACAGACTGAACACAGAGGAGAAAGTGAGCTAGCATCCATCACTCTCTGCTTCCTGGCTGTGATGTATCCTGCACCTGCTGCCGTGTTTTCCCAACTGTTCTGGACTGTATTCTTGGGAACTTCCAGTCAAAAGAAACCTTTCATCCCTTAATTTGGTCCTTGTCAAAGATTTTGTCACTGAAAAAATGTCATTAATACGATGATTCTAGGGGCAGACATAATCTAATCCATGGTCCAAAGCTACCCTCAGATGTCAATGTTGAAGAGAGAAGGAAGCAAGTGCCTTGGACATGGACTTAAGACTTTCAGCCTGAACTCTGTCTCTCTTACTGGAAATTGTACGATGAGCTACTGAACCTCTCTGAGCCTTTATCATCTGAAAGAAAAGTACAATTAATTTCTGGGACTATACCTTCCATACATACAACCCTTGCTGGGTATTGAGTCCAGACCCACATAGATTTAGTATTGAGGGAGCATCACTAGTTTGTTTGGCTTCAACCTCTTTAAATTTCATGAGTTCACTGCTGACCTGGGATATTTTCATCACACCTATCATCTGCTCACATCTCTATTTAAGAATTGCTGACTGTTAGACTGACATTCTATCAAGCTAGATTAAAAAAATAAATTCGAGGATTGAAAACTGTGGTTCAGTGTCAGAGCTTCTGCCTATTGTGCACGAGGCCCTAGTAAGATCTCCACCACCTAAACAAGCAAACAAACCAGAAGCTAACACACACTACTATGAGGCTGTTTCCTCTGGAATGAAACATTTCCTTATGACTGGAGGAAGAGTGAAGGCTCAGAAAGTCCATGAACCCACAAGAAACGTACAAGAGTTATGAGGGACTCTCCCCATGTTGGGGACAGGAAACTTGTCTGTAATGCCTGCAGGTTGTGTATAAGACTCCACTGACAGCACTCATGAGCCATCACCTACGCTAGGGTGGGCTTTTCAGTGCTGTAAAGTCACCCACACTCCTCTAAGTCACACAGCCCCCATAAAATCACTGGTCTTGGATGTAAGAGTTTCCTTGGTCTGGCATTATCCTCTCTATCTGGAGTAAATAAAGAATGTCTGTAGTTGAACTTTCTCATCAGACTGTTGGCTCCCCAATAACGACACAGAGACTTCCCATTAATTGTGAAAGTTTGGCCTAAACCATTCCTATTCATCTATGTGCTGCCCCAAGGCTCATTTACCTCATCTACTTACTGTCCATGTGATTTCCTGCTTCCTCCATGCCTTCTGGCATCTCCACCTGTGGGAACAACAGACCTTGGCCGGAAACTCACTCCTCCATCAGCCTGGGAACAGGCAGCTGTGAGACAATGTTTACTGAAAACATGTTTACTGAAAACAATCCAGTGCCCTAAGAAATGTTTACCTGGAGCTATAAGTTCCTGATAAGGGCTCCATAAGGGCTCACTCACTGAAACACCCTGACTTTAATCTTTCCAATGGCTAGCCACCTCTTCCTGCCCCCTGCTACTGCTGATTCTGGTGTCAGGGATTTAACCACCAGCCAGGAGGAGGAAGGGGGATGGATGTGTGTGCGTTTGTGGGTGTACGTGTGGCAGAAGCTTTTCTGGAGGGAAGCGTTTCTTGGGAAGTTCTCCTGAGCTTTCTTGGGGAGCATAAAGATTTCTTAACGCAACCGACTGGTCTCTGTGTCATCAATCCCGACACCCTCGCCACATTCTTAGATACAGGCTGAGCAGCGGGCGCGGCATCTACCCTTTTTCCCAGCATCCTCTGTGACTGGAAATCTTGTCTAGCTATTGGTCATTCAGTTTTTTATTAAATCAATCATAGTGACACATCTTCACAGTGTACAAAAATATTATTTCACAACATTTCCCCCTTTTGTCTAATTAAAAAGGAAAAGTTTTAACTCTAACATAAGAAAACTTCATACAATAAGAATAATTATCAGGTAAGAATTACATTCATAATGTCCAGTCCATTTGTATATGGTAAATTTGGAGAAAATACTGTATTATCTATCCTATCTTTGTCCAAAGTCTTATACCTAAACTATCTTTGGTCATAACTTGTATTACCATCCTAAAAATATCTTTTTAGACCTTAAAACATCTTTTTAGATCAACAATTTAAGCTTTTGTTTCTTAATCTTATAAGCTTTACATCTCTTATGTAAGTTTTTTAAAATTTGATAACATAGAAAACTGTAACTATAACTATCTTGTCTTCAATTCCATCAGAGATCAGAGAATGATAAAATATTACATAAGTAAACAGGAACTGCAGAGCAAACAACTTCCAAAACTATAGAAATGACAAACACATCTGGCTGCCTGGACAGACACCCTGTGGTTCCTCTGTAACACTGGAGCATCCATCCTTGGCCTACAGGCCTAGAATATCTGACAGACTTTTCTGTGAAGCAGGGATTTTTGAAGGACTATCCTACCCTGTCTTGGCAAAGTTCAGCAGTCACTTTCTTTTGTGTCCTGTCCTGTTTGTCCAATTTGGACAGCATACTGTCAGCAGTCCCAGGGCAGTTTCTTTGCCCAATGGCTAACTTTTGCCACAAAGAAAGCAAATTCCATATTGGAGGTTTTTCAGTACCCATCTCTGTGGTAATTGGTGCTGCCAGGAGCAGACATGTCTCAATGTCATTAAAAAGCCTTATGCTATTAAAACATCTTAAAGGCCTTATTCTGTAGATCTCTGAAGTGTTTGAAGACCACCCATCTATCTAAAATATATCTCTGTTTGACCTTGAAAACATACCTAACATGGCCACAAATTTTATTGATATATATGACTACTAATCTACATTTTTAATTATCTTTAACAGTTTGTAATAATAACTTTCAAGGACTATAAATTTATGTTTCATGTATGCTTGAGTTTAGAGAAGGAAAGAAAGAACCATGCTCCAACTCCAAAGCCAGCTTTGATTTTTAATTCAAATGAGACTACAAAAAGACCATTTGCTTTATATGTCTGTAGAGAATAGCAGAAACAAATGCTTGGAAAGATTTTATAAAATTTTATCCTTTTGGGAATGTACTATGTCATTAGGCCAATTTATTCTCTATTCTCTTTCTTGGGACATTTTCTCTGAATGATTCATTCTTCTTCTTCAGATATCTCATTTGTCCAGTGATCTTCAGATTCCTGAATTCTTTTATTAGTTGGATGCTTTTATTCTCCTAGAAAGAAAAAAACAAAACCCTGCCCCAACCCTAAATTTTGGAGTTTTGCTCTTTTGACAAGTTATATCTGGTCAAATGAAAGGCATTTGTTAGTTTTATAAGTTAGTTTAGATTGAATGATAATGCTGTATGAGGAACTATCTCCTTTTTCTAATCTGCCCCGACCCACGGGACATTCAACATGGGGGCTGGAGGGCACCTAGGAGAAATATGGGGGACAGGAGATACGAAGAAAGATGCCAAGACAGGATTCTGATTAAGGTGACAGCTTTATTTCATCCCAAAGGGATTTATATAGGGGAATGGAGGAGGGGAAGGAATGGAGTGTGCTGTAGCTGCAATGCGCCTGGCGTAGCAAAGGTCAGTGGGATGGGTAGGTCATCCTGTGTCCTCTGGTAATCTAACTGCAGACTCTAACTTTATCTTTCATATTCTACCTTCTACTGTTCAAGCCTACGCCCTAGTGACTAGGCATATAAGGTCTGTTTCCTCGGAACTTGCTTCCTATCTTAAGAGATGGTATTTCAGAAATGTGACCTGGAGTCACGTCCTCTCTATCTATGAGGAGGACGTGATAATGCTATGGCTGAATTATGGTGAAGGCCCCCGACACTAATCAAGAGGTCTTTCCTGTTTGAATCTAATCTTTATCAATTTTGATGGTATCCATAGCTTTTCTTTTTTGATGGATACAAAGCAAAACATCTTCTCCAACATAACACATATCCTGGTTTCCATTCTGAGAGCAACACATCTTTAAAGAATACAGGCTTATTTAATTCAGCAGTGTTTTCTACTATCTAACGTCTCTTCACAGCTGTTGCTTCTTTATCCTAAAGGGTCAAGACCCTCTCTAATCCCTGCCCTACTACTTCCAGTGTCTCTATATCTGTTCTCAGTTCTCCAAAACCTCGATGGTTAATTTTGGTTGCTAGTAGCTAGCTTTGTCCTCTGATTCAAAGCAAACTTTACTGTCAGTCTCTGGAGCATCAGAATGTGATCAGATTATCACACAACAATAATCTTTCCAGGAAGTCACACAACAGACAGTGACAAGGTTGTGGGAAAAAAATGGAATCCTTGCACAACACAGCATTGGTGAGAATATAAATTAGTCCTACCAGTACAGAAAACTGTGCTGGGGTGTGGTGATATATTACTTATGATTTATTAAATCTTGCCTGAGGATTCAGAAAGCAAAGTCAGTCACAAGCTTTAGCGACCAGACAGTAGTGATATACACCTTTAATCCCAGGATTTAGGATTAAGAGGTAGATAGACTTCTGAATTCAAAACCACCCTGGGCTACCAGAAAGCGAATCTGAGCTCACGCCTTTAATCCCAGGATTTGAGAGGTATAAAAGATAGAGGCATTCAGTCTGCATTAGTCTCTGGCCATGTTTAGGAGAACATAGCAGTCTGAGTAAATCTGAGGAGCAGTAAAGCCAAGAGGAGTTTGAGGGTCTACCCTTTGGTCTGAGCTGAGATAGAAGTAAGAGCTAGTGGCTGGCTGCTTTGCTTTTCTGATTTCCATCTTGGAACTTGAACCCCAATATCTGTCTCTGGGTCTTTTGTTTATCATGTTACACTGGGGTCCCACAAAAATTCCAGAACAACCATATGGCCCAGCAATTGCACTGCAGTTATTTATGCAAAGGAAATAAATCAATATCTATCTCAAAAAGACATCTGTACTTCCCAGGTTAATCCTAGCCCTCTTCACAATAATCAAGAAATAGGAACAACCTATGCATCCATCAATGGATAAATGAGTTTTTTAAAGGTACACACATGCAATGCAGTAGTACCTAGCCATAAAAAACAATAGAATTCTATCAGTTGCTACCACATTGATATAGCTGGAAGACATTACATTAAAACAAATAAGTCAAGTGTACAAAGACAAATACCACATGATCTCGTATGTGCAACCCACATAGTTATCACAGGGAAGACAGTATGGTGGGTAGCGGGGGCTGGGAGTGGTGGTGGCAGTCGGAGTTGACAGTGAAAACATTTTGGTTAGGTAGGAAGAATCAGGCAAGGAAGGAATTTACCATGCAGCATGCTGACTACACGTAATGATATGTTGTATCCTTGGGAGATGCCGCGGTAGGTATAAAATGTCCTCACCACAGATGGTCCCTGTGTGAGGGAGCATGTACATAACTTAGCTAGATTGGATCATCCCACTGTGTAGACATACTTTAAAAACATTCATGTACATATTTTGTCAATTAAAAGTATATATAGCATAGACATACTTCTCAATTGAAATGTAATTTATTCTTTAGATAAGGCAGGGTCTCTCTCTAGTGAAGGTTGGAACTCACTGTGTAACCAAGACTGATCTCAAACCCACAGCAAACCCCTGGTCTCAACTTCCCAAGAGCTGTGATTTCAGACAGGAGTAACCACGCCTGGTTCTTTCTTTCTCTGATAACCACTTGCCTTATAAATAAAGACTTTCTTTTCTTCTGCTGGTGCTTGTGCTAGGCAGACACTCTACCACTGATCCACATCTCCAGCCCTTAAAATGTGGGGTGGGGTTTGTATATTCACACACACACACACACACACACACACACACACACACACACACACACGCACGCACGCACGCACGCGCGCACACACACGCACAGATAATTTTTGCATTGAGAAGGGGTCTCATTGTGGAGGACTGGCTGTCCTGGAATTCACTATGTAGAACAAGCTGGTCTGTAACTTACAGAGATCCACCTGCCTCCACCTCCTGAGAGCTGAGATTAAAGAACTGTGCCACTGTGCCTGGAGCATATATACAAGTTTAAATCTCATATAAGAGAAAATATGTGAGGTTGAGCATGGTGGCATACATCTTTAATCCCAGCCAGGGATACATAATGAGATCCTATCTCAGAGAGATGGGGGGTGGCAGCATTTGTCTTTCTGAATCTTATTATTTGATTTAATATGATTTCCAGTTGTGTCCATTTTCTGTAGTATCAGGATTTCACCTTTTCTTCTCTTTTCTTTTTTCTTTTTCTTTTGAGGGTCTCTCTATATAGCTCTAACTGTCCCGGAACTCACTATGTAGACAAGTCTAGGCTGGCCTCGAACTCACAGAGATCTGCCTCCCTCTGAATCCTGAGTGCTGAGCTTAAAGGCGTGAATCACCACACCCAGCTCATTTTTCTTTATGACTATATATAATTTCCATTTTGTGTGTATGCTACGTTTTTCTTTATCCATTTTCTGCTGCTGGCCATTTAGACTCCCTCTTTGAAGCAGGGTCTTCATAGTAGCTCAGCCTGTTTTGGAAGTTGCTGCACAGCCTAGGCTTCTCTGGAACTTTGGATCCTACTGCCTCACCCTCCTGAGTGCTGGGAACAAAGGCTCTTGGCACCAGTAACAAATGCCTTTGAGTGATGTACTCAAGATAGGCCCCGCTGCATAGACTAAGCTAGTACACGGGGAACCCAGAGACCTTGCCAAAGAACTACTGACTTCAGCTGCTTTTATCAGTAATGTTTGAATCTCATCTGATTCTGCTGTGGACCTTCCGAGACAAGAAAGGACAACACTCCACGCTGGTTGATACACAGGCTCAACTACTCCAAAATGACTAGCAACAAACAAGCATTGTGACTCCCCTCACTGCCCCTCCTGAACCTCCTCCTCTCCTTCCCTCTGTCATTTTACTTTGCTCCCCCCCTTGCCCTCCCCTCCCTTCCCATAGCTTACTGGGTGGTGTGGTGAGGGCTGTGCACTCCTCATTCTCAGCTAAGGGTATAATTCCTGGGAACTCTAAGAAGGGCTGAGGAACAAATCACACTGTGTGCTCAGAAGTTCTTTTGAGTTGGCCCCTTTTTGTTTTCTAGTTCTGGCACCCAGGAGCTCCTTGACGTCACTGCATAAAACCCAGCAGGTATGAGTGGAATGGGAATTTGATGACCTAGACCTTGAACTTACAGTTCTCCTACCCCAGCCTCCTAATTAACTTGGGATTCTAGGCCCATGCCACCAGGCTCAGATCCTAATCATTCTTTATTCAAAACTTGCTTGTAATTATTTTTGAGCCAGGCATGGTGGTTTGTGCCTGTGATTCCAGTACTTTGGAGGTGGGGCCAAGACAAAGAATTCAGGGCAATCCCCAGCTATATAGTGAGTGAACTTAAGACCAGATGGAGCTACATAAGACCCTGACTCAAAAAAACTAAATATAAAAGCTTGGCATAGTAACCGAATCAGTTTTCTGTCACTGAGAGAAAACAGCTGAGTCATTACATGGCTGAAGAGGCCTGTTCACTTTATGGGAGAGAAAGGGCAGTTTCTCAGCAAATGCAAACTCCCAATGACTGAACTTCCTTATAGGCTCCACCTCCTGAAGGTTCTACCATCTCCTAACAGTCACCAAGTCTTTCCAGGCCTTTAGGTGACAGTGGAGAGCTAACCTAAACATCAGGTGTACACCATGCTTACAATCCCAATATCCATGAGAGGGAGGCAGGAGGATCTTGGGAAACTCAGCCTGGGCTACACTGAAAGACTATCCCAGGAAGATACTAAGCAATCAAGCAAACAAGAAGATCTAAACTACAGCAATTTGGTTCTTTGGAGGATAAAAGTACTCCTTGAAGTTTATATATTCTGTCTAAGTTGAGCATCCTGGCCTTCAATTTTCTATGTAGCCAAGAACAACCCTGAATTTCTGATTCTCTTTCTTCCACCTCCCAAGTACTGGGATTGTAGGGTTGCATCACTATACCTGGACAACTTAATGAGGGCTTCTCATAAAATAAAACACTGGAGAGATGGCTCAAAGAGCAAAGACACTTGATACCAGGCCTGATGGCCTGAGTTCAATTTCCAGGACCCATATGATGTAATGTCTTAGTGTTCTGTTGCTGTGAAGAGACACCAGGACCATGGCAACTCTTATAAAAGAAAGCATTTAATTGGGGCTGGCTTACAACTTGGAGGTTTAGTCCATTCTCATCATGTCAGGGAGAACTGTGGCAAGTAGGCAGACATGGTGCTGGAGAGGAAGCTGAGAGTTCTACATCCATAGGCATCAGGAAGAGAGAGCCTCTGGGCTTGGAATGGGCTCTTTAAAACCTCAAAGCCCACCCCCAAGTGACACTTCTTCCAACAAGGCCACACCTCCTAATTCTTTCCAAATAGTACCACTCCCTGATGACTAAAACATTCAAATATTTGAGCCTATGGGGGCCATTCTTACTCAAATTACCATATGGAGGGAGAAAACCAACTCCCCCAAGTTGTCATCTTACTTCTATGTGCACACTGTAGCATGTGTACACACACACACACACACACACACACACACACACACACACACACATATATATATATATATATGTATATAAATATAAAGCAGGCCTGGGGATATGGCCTAGCTTTCATGAACTTGTGTCCCCTAACATTTCTAAGTCAGGGTATATTGAATTAATGAATCATTATATATATAATAAATCTATTAAAGTTGCTAAAGTAGATGGAGCAGGCAGTCCTCATCTGGATATCTGTGTCCCAAATCCTTCATGCATTTTTAAAATTTTCTTTTGTTTCTCCCACCGGCCTGCATGCATTTTAGAAGCATAATTTGTGCGTACTCTACTAATCCCAGTGTCAGAATGTCTCATACAGTGGCTTGCTTAAAGGGCAACAAAGGGAAAATCACTACTAAAATCTAAGCGAGGAGAATATGTAATTAAGACACTTATATGCCTTCTAGCCCATTGATGTAGAACATAAACATGCCTTGGACTCATTACCTAAGATTATCTCTCTCTCTGTTGTGGACAACTGCACAGACTCAGTCAAAGTGCTAAGAGCATGTCTGAAACTCTGCTCCAGGTCTACAGTTCCTGTGGCTGGTACTGCACCTGTTCCATGAAAAGGAGACAACATGACCTAGTACCCGAGGTTACAATAGAGGATGAGACCCACAATGCTGTGCATATCCCTCAAATGGACCATCCTTACCACTCCCTTCTACCTGAGACACACATACATGCTGTCTCCTAATAGCTTCTATTATAAAGAGCTGTCATCGGTGAGTTCCCGCAAATGCCTTAAACTGGAGAATTTCTCCACAACAGGGGAGCCAACGTGTCTGAAGTTTTCATGAAAAGGAGCCCACCTCAAGAGAATGGTTAATAGAAAGCAAGAAGGCTTGCTTGTAGAACCAGGTGTCTGCATTAGGTCTCAGTCCAGGCTTAAAAGCTAAATGGAGTCAATTTGTATTTATTTGTGTTCCAGTCACCAAGATGTAACTAACCAGAAAGCCCTTGATCTGATCTTCCAAGAAATCGAGACAAGGCAGTGAACAACCACATCAAAAAGATGACCTTCAGGAGCCTGGATTGTCCCCAGGTAGTTCCTCCTACCGTGCCTCTCAAGGGGAACAATGACCAGCCTGCTTTTGTCCTCAGTTTCTGCTTCCGTCTCCCTCTTTCCACCCACCAAACCAATTCTGCCTGCCTCACTGACGCACATTCTGCTTCAGGGTTCTCAACCTGTGGGTCGCAACCCTTTGGGGCCTGAATGACCCTTTCACACTGGGTTGAATATCAGATAGCATTCTTCCCCAGCCTTATACTCTAGCCTCTCCCAGGCACCCCGAGGCCGCATGTACTAAGGCAGAATTGCATACAACTGCTCACAACAGGTACATGATCATCTCTGGCAAGCAAGCCCAGATGGACTCTTGACAATGGTCGCAGTCTGGCTTCCAGAGTGTTCCATCCAACACTCAGCCTCCTGGGTGCTGAGGCTAAAGCGCCACCATGCTAACTAGCATTGTTTTTTGAGACAGAGATTTTAGTAGCCCAATCTGGCCTTGAACTCACTATGTAGCTGTAGCTACACTGAGCTACTCCATGGCCTGTGTCGAGAGGAGGAGCACTGGGGGCAGTGACTGCTTTCCATCTTTTCTCTGTAATAGCACGATTGTGCTCTTAGTCATGATGCTTTATAACAATGCAGCGACATCCCAAGCTGTGGGCTTACAAGTTTAAGAACTTGTATTTCTTTAAAAACATTTAATTTTGCCAGACATTGGTGGTGCATGCCTTTAATCCCAGAGCTCGAGAGGCAGAGGCAGGTGGATATCTCTGTGAGTTCAAGGCCAGCCTAGTCTACGTTCCAGGGCTGACTCCAAAGCTGCAGAGAAACCCTGTGTCGAAAAACCAATATATATATGTATATATATATATGAATTTAATTTTTAATTATGGGGGAGGGGTAAGATGTGTGCATCAGTGTAGGTGCAGTACCTGGGAAATAAATCCAGCTCCTCTGGATGAGCACTATATACTTTTAATCACTCAGCCATCTCTTTGAGGCCTCAGAAACTATTTATAATAAACTTCCTGCAGCAACTGGTTATTGGGAAATTACTTTTTTGGGGGGGGTTTCTAGGGTGGCATAGGCAAATTACTTTTAAGAACTATCAGTTCAGAGGTTTCTATTTTTCTTAGCTTGTTTTTACTTTGTTTTGTTTTCTGAAACAAGGTTTCTCGTTGTAGCCCTGGCTCCCCTGGAATTCTACGTAGACGTAGACCGTATTTTCTTAGTTTATAATGACAGCTGTCTTCCTTTCCTTAATTAAGTGGCTCTCAAACATTACAAGCTCCTGGAGAGATTGTTAAAACATAGATCTGTAGCCAAGGATAGGGTTCAATGCTTGTCATCTCAGCTTTTGGGAGGTGGAAACAGGACAATCAGTAATTCAAGGTCAACCTTGGCAACATAGAAACTTCAAGACCAACCTGGGAATTCTGTTTGGTGTTTTGTCAAGTTGACCCAAACTAAGGTCATCTGGGAAGAGGAAACCTCAATCTAAAAAAGGCCTCCATCATATTGGCCTATAAGCAATTGTCTAGGGCACTTCCTTGAGTAATAATTGATGTGGGAGGCCCCGCCCACTTGGTGTAGTAGCCCCGCCCCTTGGAAGGTTGTTCTGGGTTATTTAAAAAGCAAGCTGAGAGGGCCGCGGAGAACAAGCCAGTAAGCACCAATCCATGGCTTCTGCTTCACACTCTACTCCAGATTCCTGCCTAGAGTTGCGGCTCCAACCTCCCTCGGTGACTGAGTGTGACCCGAGCGTTGTAAGCTGAAATAAACCCTGTGCTCCCTAAGTTGCTTTTGGTGGTGGTGTTTATCACAGGAAAAGGGAGCAAACAAGAACAGTGAGCTACATGAGACCCTGTCTCAACAAAACCAAACCCAGACATAAACTAACTTTTACCCCATTATGTTTGGCTTCCATGCCCAGAGGCTGCGATTCTGTGGGTTTAAGAATATATTTGTAACAAGCTCCCAGGTAATACTGATGTCACCTGTTTGGCCACATTTGGGTAATCTCAGTCTTAGCCCTGGCTCTTGTGGCCTTTACACTGTTGACACTGAGCCACATTTATCATAGAGCAGGCCTGCGTGCTACAGGATGCTAGCACATCCCTCTGCAATGACAAAAACCTTTCAGATGCCACCAGTGTCTTCTGGAGAGTTTCTAATTGAGGGCCACTGCTGTGAGACAAGCACTCAATAACAATCATCTTTAACCTCTACATTCCATCTTAGCAAAACCCTGTTTCCATATCCATGGTGCCATGTGTAGGCCACCAGACTCCTAGGGAACAGGGGATCGAACCAAATTAAAGCCATTTGATGATTTCCCACCATCCCTTTCTTGGGATTTTTGTCTCATCATGATTAAGGCATAAGAAGGGCTCTTCCTGCTACAACCAGGAAAGACAGGTTCCTGGCCTTCTCTGGAAAGGAACACAGAGACTGTCAACATTATCAGTCTTTGTCCAGAAGGGCTGGTTGCCTGTGGGGAATTACATTAATGATCCCACACAGAGAAAAGAAACAAGTCTTACTTTTCCACACCCATACCACTCTATCCCAGAGAAGAAGAGCAGATGGGTCTAGTATCTGCCTCCTCAGATGCTTGGAGGCCTTGGCAGGATCAGCTCTGGGACAGTCTGTGTTGATGGAGTGAGGGTCTCAGTGAGCTAGCCAGGGTCATTGATCTTATAGCTCACCCAGACTGCAGGAGCATGTAGGCAGTGCCTCTTCTTCAGGGGTTCTTTGTGCCTCTCCGGTGACACAGTTGTGCCCTTGCCACCATACTCTATAAACATCACAACCAAAACACTGCAGGGTGAGAATTTTAGGAACTGGGAAACTGTAGACAGATAATATTTTTGGCCAAGGGCTGATGCTTCCCCGTCAACAGCATCATGCTGACAGCTGCTGTCTCCAGTCATGCACTCGAGGCCCAAAAGCAAAGACCAGAGCTAAAGATTTGAGGACCATGGGAGACAGCAAGCCAGGGAGTTTGCGGAACTGCCCCACAATCGGTCCCTGCTCTTGCACATTTGACTGCCTAAGCTCCCGGCTACTGCCATGTATCTCTAAATCTAGAGCAGCTTGGTGAGGCGTCACTGTCCTATCTAAGATAACTAGAGAATAAACTGTTCTTTCCAAGTTGTCATGGATCAAGCAGAAGCACCTTGCATTCTGAGCCAACCAGATCTTCAGGCCCAGTTTTATGGATGGCCGGAGGGTAAGTGATATCTTGCTCACTGACCTGTGGGGGGAGATTACCACTCATTATACTCTCAGGGCTGTGAGAAGGAGATTCTTGCAAGTGTAGTGAGCTAAAATTTTCCAGCTCACTAACAGTGTGGGTGTATTTTTATGGTGTTTTACTGGATTAATTGACTCTTGGACAGGACAGGATACAATCTGACAAAGCCAGCAAGTTCAGCCAAGCAGATATAAGCTTTTGAGCATTTTGTGGCCGGAGTAGAAGTTAGTGATGAGTAGAACTGGGGGGGGGGGCACGACACACACCTCACTGGGGCCATAGCAGCCAGCAGTTGGAACCCCACCCCTGCTGGAGGTCACAGGAGTGCAGGAACACCAGCTAGAGAATCTGCCTTCTCACACCATCAACCTGGTGTACAAGGAGAGACAACCTGACTTCTGTTCCACCTGGTGGCGGGAAGGTCTTCCCCAAAGAGGAGGTCCTCACTGACCTTCAGGACGCCATTCAGGGCCCTGAGGAGAATCCCTATGCCAGAGGTCTGTTCGGCCACTCCTGGGCAAGGACTTCCCTGCCTCCCCACCCAAGGCCTACTCTCTAAGACCTTCTACTCAAATGTGGACGCCAATGGTGAGATCTGTGCCAATGTGTTCAAGGGGAACTGGACGGCTGGGGTGGGCATCTGACATGTGCTGCTGACCTAGTGCCTACTGATGCTCCCTAACCCAGAGTCTGCACTCAAGGAAGAGGACGCTGTTTTTGGCAAACACGAAGAGTAGGCTGGCTGTGGTCCATCTGGTATGCAAGCAGCACCAGCAGCTGGAGGGCTGAGGCTACTGGGATCTCAGCATGGTATTATAGCCTCCTCCAGTGACCCCAGGGCTTTAGGAGGAGCCAAAGATCCCAGGGTGAAGCAGCAGCCAGAGGCCAGCAGGGAGGAGACTGTTGTGAGCGCTTGTCCTTCCTCCCTTCTGTTCTGTCCCCTCCCACGGTGTCTAAGTTATTTAATTTACAGCTGTGGTGGGAGAAGAGGAGCACCCGGACCTGGATTTGTTTTTCTAAATAAAGCTGGAAAAGAAAATAAGCAAAAAGGACTGAGCTAGCTTGTAAGACAGAGAGGAGACTAGAAGATGAGCTTCAGCATGGAGGGAGCCAAGAGCAGGTCTCTGATTGACTGGTCTCCCTGCAGACTGACTTTCTCTGCTCTTGCTCACGTGGTACTTAGGATCCTGCCCGCCCCTCCTGCAGACACCACCCAGCATCCCCTCTGTCTGATACAAGACTTTAGGCAGAAAGAGTCTGAATGAAAGGCTCATCCTGGTTCAGGTGTGCAGCGTGGGTCAGCCAGCTCTGAGACAAGCAAGGCTTGTCTATCCTGAAGAGAAGGGAACAAGAGACACGGCACT
This sequence comes from Mesocricetus auratus, assembly GCF_017639785.1. Lineage (NCBI taxonomy): Eukaryota > Metazoa > Chordata > Mammalia > Rodentia > Cricetidae > Mesocricetus > Mesocricetus auratus. The sequence continues at coordinate 99,201,627 of NW_024429189.1, read as the reverse complement.
GCCAAGGCTGGTTCCCCCAAAGGCAGATTTGAGCCAGGAATTTGTTTGTCTGGGAAGAAACATGTGATGGTCAATGGTGACTGTCAACTTGATGGGATTTAGAACCACCACGGAAACAAATCTCAAAGCACATCTGGGGAGACTGTAAATCAGGGTAATTGAGGTGAGCAGGCCCACTCTAAATGTGGGTAGTGCTGTTCTGTGGGTAGGAATCCAGACTGAATAAAATGGGGAAGATGAACACACACATGTATTCCCACTTCCTGCCTGAATGCACAGTGACTGTCTGCTACCTGCCACGATGGACTGCACCCTTCAACTATGAGCCTAAATAAACCCTATCTTGTGTAAGTTGCTTTGTCGGGTATTTTATCACAGCAACAAGACAAATCACTAAAGCAATGCATAATCCAGCCTTACCATCTTCATTCCCCTTGATTGCCAACTGGCACTCTTTATATGCCAAGTCTCACACAAAAGACAAGGAAGCCTGATGCATTAGCCCTTGTTGGCCAGCCTCCCTGTAGCAAACGAATCCAAAGGCAAATGGAAGGCATCTCTTGAATCCTGAGTAGGCGGGAGCACCAGCAGCTGCAAAGCGCAAGGAAACGGGCGAACTCTCAGAACCTGCAGAGGGAGGCTGCTGCTTTTTGTTGACACACTGGCTTCAGCCCAGCGAAACTGATGCTGAACTTCTGACCTCCAAGTATATTCAAGTAACAGGCAAGCAGTTCCTGGCCCCGAATACTCTGGTGAAAGTGTCTGACTGGCAGCATGAACGCTACTGGGGTGAGGGAAACTTCACAACTATATTTCCAGAGTGGTCTAAGAAAGAGATACTGATACATTTTACCTTTCTTTTGCATCTGTGTTTTGGCTGACTTTCTCTTTGGGTTTGGAGTATGAAATGAGAATGTCTCTGTCAGAGTCAGAAATTCATATTCTTGCACCCCAGGTGTAAGGCCAGGGATAACATCAAAGAGCTGAAGAAAACTAGCGAGTGTTCAGAAGCACCAGTGAGCTCGCCCAGCACCTCTGTAGTCGGGCATGCGAACATGCACAATAAATAAGGAAGTATGAAAAGCTGTGCTGTGCTTGTCCGTTCCTGGTTCACACGAGGGAAGGATGCCCACACCCATACAGATAAACACTTGTTCAAGAAAGGAACTATCTATTCAGCTCAAGCTAGATCTTTATTGGTTTTTTTTCAAGTCTAAATCTAACTCATGATGAAGCTTCCTAGCAGAATTTGTAATTCTTTTCCTGTACCTTGGTAGCCTTTAGTGGAATGACGATATTCAACAGCAATCGTGAGAACCTTCAAGAATATATTATATAAAACATTACACACAGCCAGGCGTTGGTGGCACATGCCTTTAATCTCAGCATTGGGGAGGCAGAGCCAGTCGGATCTCTGTGAGTTCAAGACCAGCCTGGTCTACCTAGGGAGTTCCAGGACAGGCTCCAAAACAATACATAGAAACCCTGTCTTGAAAACCCAAAAAAACGACAAAAAAAACCCATTACACACTATATGATTTATAATAGCAACAATAGGGCCTAGCAAGATGGCTCAGAGTTAGGAGCACCAGCTGCTCTTCCAAAGGACCTGGGTTCTATCCCTAGTACCCCCATGCTGGATCACAGTCGTCTATAAGTCTAGTCCAAGGGATCCATTGGCCTCTTCTGGCGTCCATGGACACTTCAGGCATATGGAACACTGGCATACATTCAGGCAAATACCCATAGAGATAAAAGTTATAGTAACCAAATAATAACATTGCCAATCATTTAACTTTGCTTTCTAGATGATGTCGATGGACACATGAACTTTATGCTATCAGAAGTAATTTCCTAAACAATTTAGGAGAAATAAATCTTTTTAAAAGTATTCCATAAGAAAGCTATTATTAGGAATCTTGTAATAAGTTGAGCATGGTGGTACACACTTTTAGTCCCAGTACTCCAGTACTCAGGAGGCAGAGACAGGATCTCTGTAAGTTCCAGGACAGCCTCGTCTATATAGTGAGTTCCAGGACAGACACAGCAATGCCGAGAACCTGTCTCAAAATAAAACAAAGCAAAACTTATAATAAATATATTTTAAGTGAAAGGGAATCTTATTTACGTTCTTAACACCAATTTGAAAAATTAATTCATTCCATTAAAATATTTTATTAATTATTTGAGAATCTTATACAATTTTGAAATATCTAGAAAAAAACAAGCAAAAAACACTCTTTAAAAAAATCAAGCCTGGCGGATCTCTGTGAGTTCGAGGCCAGGCTGGACCGACAGCCTCCCAAACAGAGAAACCCTGTCTCATAAAACCAAAAAAAAAAAAAAAAAAAAAAAAATCAAGCCGGGCGTTGGTGGCGCGCGCCTTTTAATCCCAGCACTCGGGAGGCAGAGGCAGGCGGATCTCTGTGAGTTCGAGACCAGCCTGGACTACCAAGTGAGTTCCAGGACAGCCTCCAAAGCCACAGATAAACCCTGTCTCGAAAAACCAAAAAAAAAAAAAAAACCAATAAATAAATAAATAATCAAGAAAACAAGCATCCCAATTTAAAAACGAGACAGGGAACAGAGAATTCTTAAAAGATGAAATACGAATGACTGAGAAACCTGTTTTAATATGCTCAACACCTTTAGCAAGTAGGGAAATGCAAATTAAAACTACAGTGAGATTTCCCCATTCAGACTCACTAAGATTAAAACAACAACAGAAACAACAGAGGATGATAGATGTTGGCAAGGATACTGGGAGAGAGGAATACTTATTCACTGTTGATAGGAGTACAAACTGGTACAGCCACTGTGGAAATTGATGTGGAGTTTCCTCAGAAAGCGTAAATGGATCTGCTACATGATCCAGCCAAGCCCCTCTTGGGCATATACCCAAAGAACTCTATATCCTACACAGAGAAACTTGTTCATTCGTGTTTATAGCTGCTCTATTCACAATAGCCGGGAAATGAAAACAACCTGGATATCCATCAACTGATGAACCGATACTGAAAATGTGGAACACTTATACAATATTATTCAGCTGTTGAGAAAAAAAAGCGGTTATGAAATTTGTAGGTAAACAGATGGAGCTGGAAACAATCCTGAGTGAGGTAACCCATACCCAGAAGGACAACGCTACATGTTTTCTCTCATTTGTGTTTTCTGGCTTTGAATCTTTAGATATGTGTGCTCCATTTGGAATAACACCTCCCCTGAGCTCCAAGATGGAGGGATCTTTAAAAAGGATTAGAAGAAAGTATACATCCAAGGCCATCAAGATGGTTTAGCAAGTAAGGGTGCCTATTGCCTGATGGCCTGAGTTTGATCCCCAGGCCCCCACATGGAGGAAGAAAAACCTGCTGTGGTGTGTGTAGTTACATAACATACATATGTGCATACAAAATAAAATGTTATAAAAACATGAAACTCTCTAGTGTTACAGAAAAAAATTCCTAAGGCAATTCATAAAAGCAGGAGCCAGCTTGTTGAGACAGCCAAAGAGGCCAAAGGAAAAGCAAAGGAGACAGTGCTGGCAGCTACAGAGAAGGCCAAGGACCTGGCCAACAAGGCCACCACCAAGCAGCAGCAGCAGCAGCTTGTGTAATCCTCCTCTCCCTTCTGATTGTACCTGGTTATTAAAAGTCCACCTCCAGCCCTCTCTGCTGTCTGGTGGGTCAGGGTCCGCATCTGCAGTACACCTGCTCAGTGGCTACTGAGCCCAGCCTCTTTTTATCCTGTTGGGCAGAAAGGTGCAGTGACTTGCCCAAGGTCACAAGCAGTACGCAGGTGAAGTGGTAATACAAGACAGACTGTACGTTCCTCGGGGGCAGGGCTCCTTGTTTTATTCTCTGATGTGTCCCGAGTAACCTGAACAATATTTAGCACATAACAGACACTCAATAAACACTTGATTTGATTGGTCTCCCCCCCCAAAAAAATAGCAGGAGCCGGAGCTGGAGCCCCAGTACTCCAACAATGAGCAGCGTTGACAGTCTGTGCTGTCCTTAAGAAACGAGCTCTACATAGTCCTAGAAGAAAGTTACCATCTCCTCATTCCAAAGCCAAACCAAGTTCAAATCTCCCAGTTACTGAAAGAAGAAGCCCAAGGAGGCCAGCTGCTTCTCCTACCTGTCTGTAAAGATGCAGTCCAGTTCCTTCAGTACACACAGGAAGCATGTCCCCAACTTCCAGTCAGCTTTCCAGGAATCTTCAAAGCACCATCAAGCTTCTCTCCGGAAAAGATACAGGAACTCCTTAAACATTGGATGTTTTGAAAGAATAAACACCTTGTAACCTACATGTCTAACCTATAGATAAATAGGTAGCAGCAGGCATCCAACTACGCAAAGGTAGTGTCAAGTGGACCAAGAATGTGACCTCATCTGTCTAGCAAGAAGTTGGTATGTGTGGGGGTCAAGTCAGTTCCTACTTATATGGGGTCCTCACCTTATCTTGCCTTGAGGATTCAAAGGTGACCAACTGCACAAAGCTGCCATCTTTGCCTTGGCAGCTTTTGGTTTTGTTAATGTCTTTTGAGACAGTCTCAAACTGTAGTCCAAGCTGGCCTTGAATTTACTATATAGGAGTTCAGGCTAGCTTTGAACTTGTGGCAATTCTCCTGCCCTAGCTCCCAAATTGTGAGATTACAGGCAGGAGCCATCAAGACAGGCTGTGCCTCCCTCTCATGGTGCCTCTTGTCACTTTACTTCGACCCCACAAAGAGAATCTAGGTTCATCTGTGCCTCTGTCACTCACTTATCACCCCTACAAAGTCTCTTTTGTCACACAGAGGACCTAAGTCCCTGAGATGTCTCTATGGGGTGTTTGTGGGGGTATATTTCTGCCTACCATATTGCTATTAGGGTCATTCTGCTGACAACATGGACACTCCAAACTATGAAGGCAGACCTCTCTCGGTCTACTCATTCACAGGTGAAGTGAAGGAACACCTTCCATTATCTGAGGGAGACTGGGTCCTCTGATCACAGACATTTGCAGGAGGCACAGTGCAGGAGAGGAGTGAAGGAACACCTTACATTGCCTGAGAGACAGGATCCTGTGACTGTAGACATTTGCAGGAGGCACAGTGTGGAGGAAGAGCATTTGAATAGTTTACCAGCAGGACTTGGTCTTTTGAAGTTAAGAACTTAGATAAACACAGAGCAGAAGAAAGAGAAGGACAGTATAAGGCTGAGAAATGTCTTTGGGCTGGTGCAAAACTGAGAAAAATAATCCGTTTGAACAGAAACTTTGGTTCTGGGAGGGGAAAGCATGTGTTAGGGCAACATCAGATCCAGGGTGGCTATTGTTAGCAGATTCTTCATGCACTCCCTCCTTCATTGATAGTTGGTTTTCTCCTAAGCCTCACTGCTGTTAGCTTGAGCAAGCCTCCTCTCTCATTCAAGTCTTAACTCCATTTTCCTTGAATTAAGCAAATTCTTGGATCCAATGAGAACACATGGTTATTGAGGTGTATTAGCAACAATCCTTACTTTTCTGGGCTGGTTCTATATTAACAAAGGATTGCTTTATACTCTCGTGGGGTACAGAGAAAAAAAGGATCTGTTTTAAACTTATTCAAACACTTACAGCGCTTGAGAAAAATATAAATGTATTTTATACCCAATGATGCTCCTCACCTTGCAGTTCCCCACAGCAGGCACAGTAACACCTGCCTCCTTCCTTATCTTAGAAGTAACTGGCACTTCTCCCATCCATGGGTGTCAAGGGATTCTGCCTCCCTGAAGTGAGTGGGCTATGACCATAGTGGAAGAGACATGATCTGACTTCTAAGGCCACAAAATAAAGAATCATTCCTTTCTTCAGGTTCTCTGGAGAAAGTCATTCCCTATCCCAGCATCTCATGTCTTGTGAAGAAGTCCAAGGATGCTGCACCCTGCTGTCCTGGCCAGCAGAGTTCTTAGCCAACAGCCGGAAAGCCCTACTATCAGGGCAGAGGATTCTTAGGTGATGTTTGTTAGTGGATGCTGTTTGAGGCTTCTCAGATGAGACCCAGGCACCATGCAGTAGGGGTAAACTGCCCTTCTGTGCTCTTTGCAATCTCCTGACCAGTGGGCTGCATAATCACAATAAAATAGTGGTTGTTTTAGGAGTTGTTTTGGTGTGGCAACAGTAGCTAGTGTTCTGGCATATGGAAGTACTAAAAGATAGAAGGCTTTTTAATTTCATTTATTTATTATTTTGGACAGAGTCTTAGTAGGTAACCCAGGTTAGCCCTAAACTTTCGATCAGTCCTGTTTCCAGCTCCTGAGTGCTGGGATTTCAGGCATCTGACATCATGTTTTGCTTCGGCAGACATTTTTTTTTTTTACTAAGAAACACAACAACCATAGCAAGATGCCGGAATCATACCAGTTTTCCTACCCAATTCCTTTTTTTTTTATTAATTACATTGACAATTTCATACATTTATATAATGCATTCTAATTATTCTCTGCAACTATTTTACCTCCCTCCCATCTCTACCACCCCTTCCCCTTTCCAAATCCTGTTCCTAAAGTTGTGTCATTCTGTGTTGTCTTATGACTTTCTGCATCTTACCAGGGATGTCTGTGTGACCATGGATAAGGAACTATCCACTGGAGCTTAGTAGGCTCCACAGTGTGTACAGAGCCAAGTGCAATGATTCCTCCTCTCCCAGAACCTACAGTGGCCTGTTGTTCAGCAGTAAGGGGCAAGGTGCCAGAACTCTAGCCCCACCTGTGGCTGACGGTTGCCAGGGTGACTCCTGTGCAGGCCCAGTGCAGATAATGTCAGCTGATGTTAGGTCATGTTTTCAATGGCTGTCATGCCCAGAAGACTGCATTTTGCTGACACTAACATTCTTCCACACCCTCTGTCTTGATGCTCGCTGAACCTTACAGGGAGCAGTATAACTATCTTGTTTAGAGCTGAGTCATCAACCATCACTCACCATGTTGGAAAGCCACAGTCTCTTCATTCACCTGTTTACTGCAAAGAGAAAACTCAATATGGTGGTTTCTTAAAAAAACAGGGAATCAATCTACCTTAAGACCCAGCTATACTTATTTTGGATGCTCAATCATACCACAGGGACATTTATTCAACTGTGTTCATAGCAGCATTATTCATAATAGCCAGAACCTGGAAACAACCTAGATGTCCCTCAACTGAAGAGTGGATAAAGAAAATGTGGTACACTCACACAATGGGACATTACTCAGCTATTTAAAGCAATGGTGTCAGGAAATTTGCAGACAAATGGATGGAACTAGAAAAAAAATCCTGAGTGAGATAACAGACCCAGAAAGACAAACATGATATGTACTCACTCATAATAAGATATTAGTTGTAAAGGATAACCATGCTACAATCCACAGTCCCAGAGAGGCTAGGTAACAAGGAGGACCCAAACAGGGACACATGGATTTTCCTGGGAAGGGGAAATAAAAGAGATCTCCTGGTAAACTAAGGGCAGGTGGAGACAGGAACATGAGGGGTTGGGTGGGGGGCAGGATAGAGGGGGAGAGCTACGAAAGAGATGTCTTGATGGGGTGGCATTTCAGGGTCAGGTAGAAACCTGGTGCAAGGGAAACACCTTCGAATCTACAAGGATGTCCCCAGCCAAGACTCCTAGTGATAGTGGATAGGTAGTCTGAACTGGTCTTCTCCTGTAATCAGATTGGTGATTACCCTAATTATCATCAGAGAGCCTTCATTCAGTACCTGATGGAAGCAGATGCAGAGATCTACAGCCAAGCACTGGGCTGAGCTCAGGAATCCTGTTGAAGAGAGGGAGGAAGGATTGTACAAGCCAGGGGTATCAAGGTCATCACAAGGGAACCCACAGAGACAACTAACCTGGGCTCACAGGAGCTCACAGACACTGGATTGACAGCTAAGGAGCCCAAAATGGACTGACTTACACCCTCTACATATGGGAGACACTTGTATGACTTCTTGAGGGACTCCTAGCAGTGGGAGCAGACTTGTCCCTGATGCTTTGGCAGCTTTTTGGGAACCTATTCCTCATACTGAGTTGTCTTAGCAAGTCTTAATATAAGGGAAGGAGCTTAGTCCTACCTCAACCTGATATGTCACGCTTTGTTGACACCTATGAGAGACCTGCCCCTTTCTGAACAGAAATAGGAGGAGTGGATTCTGGGGGAGTTGTAAGGAGAGGTGGGAGGAGGGATAGAAGGATAGGAAGGAGGGGAAACCACAGCCAGGATATAAAACAAATGAGTAAATTAAATTTTAAAAAAGGCTGAGAGTAGCATTTATCCAGCTTACTTCTTTAATTTTATTTTGTTTATTAAGTTTGTGGGCATGTATATGCCATGGTATGCATGGGGAAGTCAGAAGACAATTTGCTGGAGTCAGTTTTTTCCTTCTACCATGCAAGTAGGTCCTCAGGCTTAGTGGCAAGCACCTTTATCCACAGAGCCAACTCACTGCTCCTCAACCAATTTTCTTTGGAGACCAGAAGACAGCATCAGATCCCCAGAAACTGGAATTACAGATGGTTATAAGCTGCTATGTGGGTGCTGGTAACTGAACCTAGGTCCTCTGCAAGAGCAGAAAGTGCTCTCAATGGCTGGGTTACCTCTCCAGTCTCTCAAGTATCTCAACCCTGGCAATCCAATGAAGAGCAGGCTTTTTCTTTTTTCTCCAATGATATTTGTCTTTTCCAAACAACTATAATGTTTATGACCCTCCTAGAACAGTAGTTCTCAACCTGTGGTTTATGACCCCTTTGAGGTGTCAAACAACCCTTTCACAGGGTTGGCCTAAGACCATCTGGAAAACACAAATATTTATATTATGATTCATAACAGTAGCAAAATTACAGTTATGAAGTAGCAATGAAATAATTTTATGGCAGGGGGTCACCATAGCACAAGGAACTGTATTAAAGATTTCAATGTTAAGAAGGTTGAAAATCACTTTCACAGAATGTTTACCTTAAAATGTGTTTTTGTAAAATGAGGCAATAAAGCAAGAAGGAAGAGGGGACAGAACCAGATGACAAAGCTTAAGAGAGAGTTTATAGATTGTATCCTGGCAGATATGGGTTTGGAGACTAGTACTCAGCATGTTCTAGAGTTTGATCTCAAGGACTATATGAACACATAGTAGATCAAAACAGCTTATTTTCTCTTTCCCTGTGTTTCCCCATCCAGAAGAGCAGAGATGCCATCAAGATGGAACCCTTTTCCAAGGAAATTTTCTGATCTATTTTGCTGCATAGGTCACCTCCCTCTCTTCCTTCCTTCCTTGTTTTTTGTCTGTTTTTGTTTTTTGTTGTTGTTTGGTTGGTTGGTTTTTTCTTTTTTTATTATTTATTTTTAAATTTAAATTTAATTTAGAAACAAGGTTGTTTCACAAGTCAGTTCCAGGTCCCTCTCCGTTTCCCTCCCTAGTTGGTTGGTTTTTTAAGTAGGGTCTCACTTTGTAGCCCATCCTGGGCTTGAATTCACCATAATCTTAATTTCTCAGTTTCCCAAATGTTAAGTTTATGAGCCAGCAAGTCTCCCTCCCTCCCTCCCTCCCTCCCTCCCTCCCTCCCTCCCTCCCTCCCTCCCTCCCTCCCTCCCATTTTCCTTCCTTTTCTGACAGGACACTGCTGTGGAGGCCAGACTGGCTTGGTCCTCACAATCCTTTCTTGTTTTCTCCTCAGTATCTGTGCCACTTGGCCTGCCCTGGCATGAACGAATTCTTCTTCAGTCATTTGCCCACACTTCAAAAATATCTGTCATCTTAGACCTTAGAAATAGTGATTTCCTGATGAGGATTTTGTGAGATCAGTACTATGGGGGAAAACATTCTTCATTCTGACAAATATTTGTGTTGACCCCATTAAAAGGAAGGATAAGGACATGATGGATGAGATGAATATTGGGATGGGACAGATGATTCAGTTAATTGGTCTTCAAAAGAAGGGTAGTACCAGCCGGGCGTTAGTGGCGCACGCCTTTAATGCCAGCACTGGGGAGGTAGAGGCAGGCAGATCTCTGTGAGTTCAAGGCCAGGCTGGACCGACAGCCTCCAAAACAATACAGAGAAACCCTGTCTCAAAAAAACCAAAAAAAAAAAAAAAAAAAAAGAAGTATAGTACTCAAAAGCTTGTTCATTCTTTTGTGTTTTTCGAGAGTCCTTTCTTTGTTTTGTTTTTTTTTTTTTGGGACAGAGTTTATCTGTATGTCCTTGACTGTCCTGGAGCTCTGTAGGCCAGGCTGGCCTCAAACTAGGAGATCTATCTGCCTCTGGGCTACCTGCCTCCCCTGTGCCCTGCCCTGAGTACTGAGATTAAAGGTATGTGCCACCACCACCCAGCAAGAAAGTCCTTTTTTTGTATTATTTAAACTTTTATTTATCTTATGGAAGTTAGAGGACAATTCTGGAGAGTGTTTCCTTCCTTTAACTGTAGGTTCTTAGGATCAAACTCACGTCATCAGGTTTTTGAAGCAAGGACTTTTATTCACCGAGCCAGAGACATCTTGCAGTGTGTGTCTGTATGTGTGTGTGTATGTACACGCATGTGCTCATATAGACCAGCCTCATTGATCCTTCTGCTTCCAACTCCTAGTCATGTACTACCATGCCCAGCTATTATAATTATTACTATTACTACTATTTTTGTTTTACTTTGCTTTTTGTTTGTTTGGTTGGTTTTGAGACAGGGTTTCTCTGTGGCTTTGGAGGCTGTCTCGGAACTAGCTCTTGTAGACCAGGCTGGTCTCGAACTCACAGAGATCTGCCTGCCTCTACCTCCCCAGTGCTGGCATTAAAGGCATGCGCCACCAACACCCGGCCCTTGATTTGCTTTTTAACGCAGGTTTGTACTCTGTGCCCTAAGCTAGCTTTGAAACCATGGTGATTCTCTTGCATCAGACTCTCAGTGATTGACATTGCAGTGTGACACAACTCCTAGACGGGAGTTCTTTTAGAGTGGGATATAGAGAACCATTTATTAAAATAAAGCCTCTTGAAGAGTTTTGTAATTATGTATTTGTGTTAACTTGTAAACGTTACTGATTATTATTAGTGTATTGTGTTATGGAATGGGACACTTGTGGGTGCCCGAGACAATATCTGGGAGTCAGTTCTCTCTTTCCACCATGGGCTTTAGGTTTAAACTCAGGTTGTCAGATTTTTGAGGCAAGAACTTTTACCCACTGAGCCATCTTGCCAGCCCTAGCGTGTTTTGTTTTGTTTTAACAGTAGCTGTTTGTTTAGAATGTTCCTGGTTTTGATTTGGGGTTTTTTGTTGTTTGTTTGCTTGCTTTGTTTGGGAGATGGGACTCATTCAACACACCAGGCCTCAACTTCATATGAAGCTGATGACACTCTTGAACTTCCCATTCCCCTGCTTCAACATACCACACGCTAGGGTTAAGGACAAGAGTCACCACACCGGTTCCTGTGATCTGGAGGTTAAACACAGGACTTCATTCCTTTTGGCAGGAACTGTATCACTGAAACCCATGCCAGGCCCCAAACAAAAACTGGGTGGCCAAACTCTCAGAGCATTTGGTCCCTGTTCTAGGATCTCTGCCGTTGGTCACTAGTCGGAAGCAGCGACTCAAATCTTTTGGATTTCATTCAGATCTGAAGAGAATTAGGACACATTGGGGGACGCTATCCTTGGAACAACTGTGACTAAGATCCACGTCCCTTTAGACCTGGTATGCACAACAGTCTCCAGCACAGTAGTTGGTATTCAAACGTTGTCACAGCTTATACAGTGAGCTTAAGCACAGTAATCATACCAGAAATGGGCAAAGGGTAGATGCAACTAACTTTTTACGAATATCTGGATCAAAGTGAGAGGTTTTCATTAGTGACCAAGATACAGCCCACCATTCCATCTCACCGTAGCTCTAACTTTGCAGATCATCATCTTTGGTGACTGTGAATTTATCATTAAAGTCAAGTGAGAGATCTCAATTATACAATATATATTCGACTTACCCATATTTACTGTCGACATTAGTTGTCATGTCCATAGCACTTGCTTAAGCATCATCCTCCCACCTAGAATGAAGTCAAGTTTTGAATTTGGACTTAGCTATGTAAATTGTTTTGTCTAATGTTCACAAATAGGATGCAAAGCAAGGTTTGAAACACGCCTATGTATTGGACTCATCTGTTACTGAAAGTTCTTCTGCCATCATGGAAACAAGCCCATATTCTATTATTCCTTATCCTTCATGGGTCTTCCCTGTCCACCCTGTGCTAGAATCAGACTATTATCCTTATTGATGCATATTACGAATATGCAGGAGATTTTCTGACATTTCTTCCTTTCCCCCTCTTTTTTGTTGTTTTGTTTTATTTTGTTTTGTTTTTGAGACATAGTCTTACTCTGTAACCCAGGCTAGCCTCAAAAGTGCTGGGATGACAGGTGTGAGCCAACACACCTGGGTTTGTTCCAGGTATCTGAAATTTGTTCTTCCAGATCCAATCTCTGTTTTTTCCCATTCTATCCCAGGTCCTAGATATGGATCTCTGTGATGGGCTTCAATGGGTCCCATTCTCTGGCTTCCCTTTTGGATTCAGTCAAGAATGGTTCTGGCAGAGGAGAGTAAGACTATAGAATTGGTCTTCTGAAGTTCTCCCAACAGAGTTCTATAGTCTGGCTGTGTTCTGTTGGGAGCAGAACAACATAGAGGTTGCCACTTTCTCTACCCATAATTGTGGCTACCCATCATGTTTCCAGACTTAGGGGTATAAATATCTCCCTGCACTACAACATCAATAATGAGTGCCCTTCACCATCACACACTGTTGTAAAAGGTCTATGAGATTCTCAACTACCTCATTTACATGTGACATTAGTTTTCTGTTGGGAAAGAATCAGCAAACTGACCGACACATTATTTAAAGGAAGCTCTGTCATCTCTAAAAGACATGCAGCTTTGTACCAACCATTGGTTTAGATCATCTAGGACTCAACAACCTTTGCCATCAGAATGCACTGTGAACCTTTGATAAGGGATCATCTATAGGCTATTCAATTTTGAATGGACCATGTAATCCAAATTTCCTCAAAAAATTGAAGCTACCATCTCTCAAGAGGCCAAGCCTCAGAATTAAAGAACACTTGGCTCTTTCCTCTTCCAAGTACATCTTGTTACCAAGGTTGTCAAACTCCAGGAGCCTTTCCCTGCTGAATTATTACAAGGTGAACTTAGATAACCCATCATTTTCTGACCTTTCTCCCAGATCTGCCTCTAGGTCCCTGCCTCCTGGCATAAATTCTGCAGTGGCTTGTCCAAGGGTGACTAACTAACTGGCCTCTGCCCCCTTTGCTTTTTTCTGTGGCATATAGATAACATAATATTTTTCACCTTCAGATTTGTTTCTCCTTTAGATCCCTAGCATTATCACACACTTCCTGTGGCATCTAAGGTGTTCAGAGGCTCTTGAAGAAAGAAAAGAGAAATGAAAATTATTATTATCATTATTATTATTATTATTTTGGTTTTACGAGACAGGGTTTCTCTGTATTGTTTTGGAGGCTGTCGGTCCAGCCTGGCCTCGAACTCACAGAGATCTGCCTGCCTCTGCCTCCCGAGTGCTGGGATTAAAGGCGTGCACCACCACCGCCCGGTGAAAGGAAAATTATTTTAACATCTATGCATTGGGACTTTCTTGGGAACTATTTCAGTTACTATTGTTGCATTAAAAGATACCATCAAAGTATAATAGCTTAAGATAGATACATTTCTACTGGGATGTATTGTGCTTCAAGGTTTTAGACAGGAAGGTGTGGGAACAGTTTATCTCTGCTGCATGATGTCTGAAACTTAGCTAGGAAGACTTGAAGCTTGAAGAGACTTGACAGACAGTGGCTGGCATCATCTGTAGTTTGTTTGCCTTGGTGGTAATACAGAGGAATCAAGCTGGAAATGACATGAAAACTTCCTCCCTGATTATTAGGTTTCATAGTATCAAGAGGTTCTACGCAAGCCATTTAGAGTAGAAAAGACATCAGTGGTATATCTGTAGCCAACCCTGCATGCCAAAATACTGACCTACCAGGTAAGATGTGCTCACAGGTGCAATAGTGGCATAAAGGTTACAGATGTAACCAAATAATTTTGGATTGGATTTGAGGTCTGCTCCACAGGAGGAAAGTCAGAGCTGGTCCTATAACCTGGTCAAAAGCCCATGAGTCAAGAGGTCATAGGCCCTAAGAAGGAACCTACCATTGATATTTTAAGTGACATGTTATCAAACTTCTTTCTAAATATGCGTGCTTATACCCATAGATTAGTGCTGCCCTCAACCATTGCCCAAGAAGTTTCTCTCTGCAGTTGCCAACAACTAATGCAGACTCATAACTGGTCAAAGTGCTGAGAAATAAATATTTATTGAATGCTTAACACCAAGTGGTATTATGTCTATATCAACACCTTCATACAAGGCTCAGGGAACATCTCAGAAGAGAAATAGAAAGAACATAATACTGGATGAGAAGTATTGTGAAATGACATTTTGGGGACATGACATGACCAATGCCTACATGAACTCACTGATATTTTGACTTCCTTCTCAAGGTCAAGTCAATAAGACCAGTCAACTTTTCAGTAGGTGGCACTAACTGGACTCAGTGGGTCACAGTGGATTACTAACAACAAAAAGGAAAAGATGTGAATGGAGATGCGGACTTATTCTAGATGCCCCAGGCAGTGGGATGGAAGAGTTTGGGTTCCTAGGAAGAGTGGAGGGGGATTTAAGGTCCATATGATCAAGATGTATTGTTTCCATGTAGAAAATTATCAAAGAATAAGTTAAAAGTTATTCTACTAAAAGGAGGAAGGAGCTGGGCAATGGTGGTGTATGCCTTTAATCCCAGTGCTCAGAGGCAGGAGGATCTCTGTGAGTTAGAGGCCAGCCTTAGCTACAGACTGAGTTCCTGGACAGCCATGGCTACACAGGAAAAAAACTGCTTTGGAAAAAAAAGAGAAAGAGAGAAAAAATGGGAGTGGTTTCCTGGAGGGATAAGTCAGTGGCTAAGAGCATTTATTGCCCAAGTTCAGTTTCCAGAACCCACACAATGGCTCACAACCATTTGGACTTCAGCTCCAGGAGATTCTACATCCTCTTCTGACCTCCACAGGCACTAGGCATGCACATGGAGCTCATATACACATGCAGGCAAACCACTCATACACATAAAATAAAATAATCTGAAAAAATGGGTATGGTGGTATATACCTCTAATCCCAGCACACAGGAGATGGAGTTAGAATGACCAGAAGCTCAAGGTCATTCTCAGTTACATAGTGAGTTCAAGGTCAGCCTGAGATACACAAGTCACTACTTCTGCCTATAAGAAAAATAAATGATATACTTTCATTTTAAAGATGAGTAAACAAGAAAAAAAGCAGATAAATGAGTTTTCCCCCAAGAAAGCATAACAAATGTAGGTACAGATTGTGATAACTGGAACCCATTTACTATATCAGGGTTAGAGATGTTATGTGTGGATCTGTGTTGAGCTCAGTCAGTAACAACATATGACAGAAGAAGTCATTGGGTCCCCTGGAACTGAAGTTACAGATGGTTGTGATCTACCATGTGGGTGCCAGGGATCAATCGTGGGAGCCTTGAAGAGCAATCAGTGCTCTTAACTTCTGAGCTGTCCCTCCAGTCCCAAAAGTATATAATCTCAAAAGCAAGTTTATGCCTTAACTCTACTGTAAACAAACCTAGATTTCCAATTTTCCACTAGTTTCTTCAGGATGGCAATTTATATTATCCAAAAATCACAAAATATGCTCTTCTGGAACTTGCGACTACTCTCCAGTCACTATTGCTCCTGTTGCCACTGCTGTTCTGTGTTGACACTTTCTCATCACTATTTCTGTTACCAACACTGTCCTCTTTACTGCAGTTGTATCTCTGCCGGTACTCTGGTCTCCTCGGGTCATGTTACCAGTTCAACCGGCTGTACCAAGAATGAAGATGATAAAAAATGGTGGCCAAAATCATCACTGGTGAGAGAAGTCTTTCATTAGCTGTAATGTTGCAACTGGGGCTGGGGCAGGCAACACAAGAACTGTCTATCTCCTTGACAGCTCAAAAAGGAAGTTGCATAGCCTGCTTATGCAGTCATAAAAGGGATGTGGCAAGGGTATTTACACCAAAGTAGCACTTCATACAAATGAAAGACTACGCTTACACTAATCATACCATAGCCCCTCATGCAAATGAACACTTACATCAATCACAGCTCAGTCTTTACAAATGAAAGACTCTGTTATAAAAAGTTCTCCTCTTCTGGCCTGTGTGAAAATGGCCACTGGGTCATCTAGAGCTCTCTGGAGCTTATGTTTGAAAGTCTTGGCTGGAATAGTGCCTTTTAGAGCTGGAGATGCCCCTCAGCAGCAAGCAGCTTTAGTTGCTATCTAGCTTCCTCAAGGTGTCTCTGGGGTATTTCAAGCAGCTAGTGCTGACACAAAGGCCATCCAGCTGTGTGTTTGGGTTGGTAGTCTTTTGTTTAAGGCAGCCAGGGCACCAGGAAAGAATAGCTATCAGCTAGGGAGTCAAACAAATTTGCCACCAATATCCTAGCCTATTTAAATAAAAAAGTGAAGGGAGATGTCATTTTGTAAATATGTCTCTCTTATTGGTTGATGAGTAAAACACTGTTGGCCAATAGAGAAGCAAGACAGGTGGGACTAGGAGAGAAGGAGGATTCTGAGAAATGTATTAGGGAGTTGTCATGTGCTTCCCGGAGGAAAGGGTGCATAAGTCTGGTGTTCTCAATATGGTAAGACCTTGTTAAAAAATTATATATATATATATTTATTTAGTAGCTATGGGTTAATACTGAAGACAGAGCTAGCCAATTAGAAGCCCTAGACATTGACTGGCAGCATTATAACTAATAGAGTCTCTGTGTGTTATTTGGGGGCTCTGAAGTGGCAATGGGACCCAGGCAGGATTCCTGCAACAAAAAAGAACATTAAAAGCAGTGTTTATAATAAAGGCTTATTGTTAGCATTAGCAATATTTAATAATGCTCTAATAGTGCTAAATTCCTAAGGTGGAACCTTGTGGTGGTTTGAAGAAAATAGCCCCCAAAGGAGGTGGCATTATTTGGAGGTGTGGTCTTGATGGAGTAGATGTGGTCTTATTAGAGGAAGTGTGTCACTGTGGAGGTGGGCTTTGAGTTCTCATATATGCTCAAGCCACCCCCAGTGTCTCAGTTCACTTCCTGTGACCTACAAGCCAAGATATAGGACACTCAGTTACTTCTCAAGCACCATGACTGCCTGTGTACCACCATGTCACACATGAGGATAATGAACTAAACATCTGAAACTGTAAGCCAGCTCAATTGAATGTTTTTCCTTTATAAGAGTTGCTGTGGTCATAGTGTCTCTTTACAGCAATAGAAACCCTTACTAAGACAGTCCCTCTAATCAGTTTCACTCACTTTGGGGAGTGAAGGAGCCCAAGAGAATATACCAAGAAGTCTACATGGAAGAAACCCAGTTCTGGAAACTATAAAGTCCAAAGTCATGGCATGGGAAGATATCGAGTCTAATGATGGTCTGTCCTCATGTTTACAGAGGACACCTACTATCAGTGTCTTCTGGTAACCCATACTAGCTCTCTGAGGCCTCTTTGATAAGGAAACTAATCCCACTGGTGAGAATGACATGACTGAGTTTCTTTGCCTCCCCAGGGCCTGGTTTAACAATGCTATCACACTGGTGGGGTTCCTGCACAGGAACTGGGGAAGCAGAGCCATATGGAAAAGCCTAATTTTAGGTTCAAATTATTTGAAACATCATTTCAGCTTAGATTCTCTCAGACTCAGACCCTGAAAGTTTGAGGTGTAGGTACTTCAAGAGGGTGTCGATCACTAGATGCTTGATCAGGGAGAGAAAAGCCCAGGGAAGTCAGTATGTCTGCCACTGTGAGACATTCTTGAGCAACAATTGAAAGGGGCATCTTAGAGGTTTCCATCCATAGCTTAGTGCTCCACCATGAGCAGTTAGTGAGGCACATCTGGGAGGAAGGAGCCTGTGGCACAGGAGGCTACTGAGAAAAACTGTTTAGGAGACATGGGGGCTCATTCCTATAACACCAGCATTGGGAGTTGGAACCTGAGGGTGGTGCTGAGTGGAAGGCCAGCTTAGGCCCATAGTGAGCCAGGGTTCTAGGAGAGGGTGGGCTATAGATTGGAACCCTTTCTGAAACAGCAAAAACAGAACCAAAACACAAAAAAGAAAACCAAGTGTGCTGTTTCAGGGTTCTTCAATATTATCTCTACCTGGGTCCAGATGTTTCATAGGTTCCATCACAGCCACTGTATTCATTGTCAGAAAAAGAACATCAACTATTGTCATCTCCACAGTGCCTACAGAGAAACTGGACTTGAATGACTACGTAGAAGAGGACTAGAGAGGGGTCAAAAGGAAGTTTACAGAACATTTTGAAAGAGATGGGTATAAGGACTTGGCAGACAAACAATGATAGATGGACAAACAATGATATATGGACAGAATTATAAGATGAGGTCTCCAGTAAAGAAAGAATTTATTTTGAGATTGAATCTCACGTAACTCAGATTGGCCCCAAACTCCCCCTCTAGCCAAGGATGACCTTGAACTTCCAATCCTCCAGCTGCCATGTTCTATGCAGTGTTAGGAATTGAACCAGGGCTTGGGTGTGCTGGGCAAGCAGCCCACCCACGAATCTACATCCTCTAATCCTGTAAAGCATTTCAGTTCCTACAGTCAGACATTGATTGAGAGCGTGCCAAGAGTTGCCTTACTTCCCCTTCCACTATGCTAGGCAGGTAGGTAACATGAGCCTGCAACTGAGGGAAGGATTAAAAAACCAATGACATAGTAATATATCTTAAACCTTACTAGCGAGTTACCAACAGACTAAAGAAATACTTCCCAAAACTCTGGACTGAGGCAGACCCTTGAGGGGACCATGTGCTCAGGCCTGTTTAACTCTCAGAACATCTGTTAGCTGGGAAGTAGCAGCTGAAGAACTGAGCTGTGGTTTGGGCAGTCTCAAAAGTAACACAATGTCAACCATTTATTTATTTATTTATTAGTTTGTTTGTTTATGAAAGCAAACATCAGTTATCAAAGCCTGACCTGGTGATGCTTCTGACCTTCTTCCGTGTGGATTGGAACCGAGCTACCTTTTCAGAGTGAACAGAGAGTGAAGCCAAGTTCCTGGTGAATTAAAGCTGGTCCCTATCACCTGAGTAATCTAAGGAAACACAATGCTTTCTTTTTATTTATCTAAGGTTTATATAAAGCCTCATTATGTTCCCATAGTTATCTCTTACAATCCTGTTTCAGACCCGTGAGTGCTGGGGTTACACATAACCACACAGTCTGAGGAAGCCTAAGTTTTAACTTGAACTAGAATTAAAGTGACTTGTGTTGCCTCCAGACTAGTGGAAGGGAACCAAAATTTTCTATGGGGGAAGACACCTTCATGCTGGGTCTCAAATGATTCTCATATGAATCAATGTTCAACATGCAAATATAAAAGCACACAGAGAAACAAGAGCCATATGAACAGGAAACACCCCCAACAGTAGCAGAAAACCTACAAATATTTGAGATATAAATTATCAAATTATCAATTATAATAAATAAGATATGTTTTTTCTATGTGTAAAGACACATACACAATAATACACACACACACAAAACTTTACAAAATCTAGCATGGTGCTTCACACCTTTTTTTTTTTTTGGTTTTTCGAGACAGGGTTTCTCTGTGGCTTTGGAGGCTGTCCTGGAACTTGCTCTGTAGACCAGGCTGGTCTCGAACTCACAGAGATCCACCTGCCTCTGCCTCCCGAGTGCTGGGATTAAAGGTGTGCACCACCAACGCCCGGCTGGTGCTACACACCTTTAATCTCAGCATTTGGGAAGCAGAGGCAGGGGAGGGGGTTCTGTATAAGGTTGAAGTCAGCCTGGTCTATACAGAGGTTTCATGCCAGTCAGGAATACACAATGAGATACTATTTTAGTGTATAGATCATGACAAGAAACAGTAAAAACAAAACCCTGATAGCACACGTGGAAAAGAGCTAAGTGAAGCCTTAAGTGGAGTGCATTACTCTGCTTGATCTAGCCTGACAAAATAGCACAGGTTGTATGCCTTAAAGAATACAAATTTGAGGCTGAGGGGGTAGCTTTGTTTGTAGAGCACTTTGCTACCACACACAGAGCCCTGGCTTACTCTAGTTCTACACAAACTGCTCCATACTTGGGAGATGAAAGCAGGAATGCTGGAAGCTCAAGGTCATCCCCAGCTACTTAAGCTGCTTGAGGCCAGCCTAATGTGTGGTCCAGGGCTCTCTAGGGAGCAGGATGAAGATATATCAAAAAGATCTTACTGCATTGGCTTACATGATACAGTCAGAGTAGCCCAGTGGTGGTTGTCTTATCCAAAGAGATCAAGAACTCAGCAGTAGACCAGTCCTCAGTCCGATCTCCCAGCAGCTGTCATGGCATGGAAGGCCTTGAAGATCCCTGTAGAGTCACAGGAACATGATGGACAAGCAGCTTCTCTCTTAGTTGATGCTAATCCAATCAGGTTGACAAACAAGGAAAACTGTGTATGTGGAGGAAGTAAGTTGCTGGGGATGGGCTTTCAGGGTTTGTAGTCTTGTCCCACTTCCTGTTCTCTCTGTATGCTTCTTGTGTATAGATGAAGACATGAGCAGTCTGCTTCCTGTTTCTCCCACCATGCCTTACCTTCTTGGTCATTTTGGACTCTCCCCCCTGGAATGGTAACTCAAAAACAATCATCTATAAATTGCTTTTAGTCATGGTATTTTATCACAGCATCAGAGAAGCAACTAATATCACACACACACACACACATTCACACATACTAGTGCATACACACACACAAAGAAGGCTCCATGATGAGATAAATGTGATATTTGTCTTTCTGATTCTAGTTCACTTACGATCATCTCCAGGTCTACCCATTTCCCTGGAAATGACATAATTTTTTTTTTGTGGCTACATAAACTCCATTGTGCTATAGTCCTTTTGGTATATTCCCAGACGTGGTATAGGAATATACGTTTTTGTTGTTGTTTCCTTTTTTAATGTGTGGGATGTGGATATTTTGCCTGCGTGTATGCCTATGTACCATTGATGCCCAAGGAGGCCAGAAGAGGGTGTTACGTTACCTGGAACTGCAGTTACAGAGACCCTTGTGGGCCACGTGTGGGTCTAAGAATTGAATCTAAATCCTCTAGAAAAACAGCCTGTACTCTTAAGTGCTTAGCCATTCTCCAACCCCAGTGATTTTGTTTACTTGTTTGTTTCTTGAGGAATTTCCATACTAGTTTTCACAGTGGCTGTAGCAGTTTACACGGCTTTCCAGAGTGTGAGAGTCATCCACCACCACTACACATCTTTGTCAGCATTTGCTAGTTGTTTATTTTTACTTTGGTTTTTGCTTTTGTGAAACAAGGTGTCACTCCATAGCCTAGGCTGGCCTTGAACTTTCAGCAACCTTTTGGTCTCAGTGTAGTATGCACTATACTGGCAAATTTTTATGTGCTGTTTTTGCTTAAGCAGACTCTGGGAACAAGAGATGGGCTGCCTCTCAGAATTGAATATGTCCTTGAATGTCCTCCAAATCTCCTTGTCCTGGGACAGGGTGACTCCTTAACTCTGGGGCAGAGAGAAAGGACAACAGCAAGTGGTTAAGGATATTAAAACTATTTCACTTTTGCAAACATCTGGAAGGTAAACTATTTCCACCGGAAGTTACTATTTATCACATGCTTTAGGAATGCCTGCAGTGGGAACAGGAAGGTAGAAGCTCACCTATGCAGAGATTGCTCTACTCTGTGCTCCCGCTCTGGAGCTCCCGCCCACTTCAGCAGGGCTTCCCTCGTCATTTCTGCTAGATGTTACAAGCGCCTGATTTGGTTATGTTGCTTTTGCTTGCTCTCCCAGCCAGGTTACTCCAGTTGTTCCTGCTAGATATTATAAGTTCACAATATATGGTGCTTTCACCTTCTGTCTGCTGCTTCCAACCATCTCCTGCTTATTCATTTGCTTTTGCTTGCTGCATGCTTAATAAACTTACTCATCTGAAACCACAGGCATGGCTACTGTAAATCAGATCCACATGGAATACAAGTGTGAGCCGCCACACTCAGCCTGCTTGTGTGTAACATGTATGAGTTGTATGTGAGTGTGATCACTCACCTGCCACAGCAGGCACGAGGTGGTCAGAGTTCAACCGTCGGGTGTCCATTTTCTAAATAAGTTCTGGTTTACAAGGGACTCTTGTCTCAAACAAGTGAACAAAAACTGACAACAACAGTAGCAGCAGAGAAGGATTTTTTTTAACAAAAAAAGAAGTATTCCTGTAGCTGGAGGGTTTATTATATCTAAAGAATCAAGATACAAATGCGTCTTTGATTACAGACAGAGAGAGAAAAGAGGAGAGAGGAAGAAGAAGAAATACACACACCACATTCTTCTCAATTTTAACACCCAGTGTTAAAAAATTGACAAACTATAAGTAAGATGTTTAAGACAATGATAAAAAGTTACATCCCTGTGAATATCAATGACAAACAAAACAACGAAATAACAACTTTTAATAGGCTTGAGAGATGGCTCAGAGGTTAAGAGCTGCTCTTAACCTCTGAGCCATAAGAGCAGCTCTTGTTGCTCTTATAGAGGACGGGGTCGGTTTCCAGGCTTCACATAGTGGTTCAAAACCATCCGTAATTCCAGTTCCAGGGCATCTGATGCCTTCTTTGGACCTTCATGGGTGTTAGACAAGCACACAGTGCACAGTCATACATGTAGGCAAAATGCTCATATAGGGGGCTGGAGAGATGGCTCAGAGGTTAAGAGCACTGACTGCTCTTCCAGAGGTCTTGAGTTCAATTCCCAGCAACCACATGGTGGCTCACAACCATCTACAATTCAATCTGGTGCCCTCTTCTGGTATGCAGGCAGAATACACACATATGTATGTAATAAATAAATAAATCTTTTAAAAAATGCTCATATAGTACAATAAAATAAACAATATTTAAAAAGAACAACTAAGCAGCACTTCCCAACAGAGTCAATGTTAGTATCAACAGTAGGCTAATCACATTTTCTTCTGTCTAGATTCCAATAAAAAATTAAATTTATTTTTATTTTTATGTGTATGAGAGTTTTGCTTACATGCATGTGTTCACACCATGAGTATACCTGGTGTCCAAGGAAGCCAGAAGAGGGTGTCAGATCCTAAGAAACTGGGGTTATAGATGTGGGTGTTAGGAACTGAACCCAGGTCTTCTGCCAGAACAGTCAATACTCTTAACTACTAAGCCATCTCTCCAGTCCCTAGATTCCAATTCTTAAGTTCATTTGTATAGTTTAAAATCCATGTTATTTAACTAATTGAATTATATTAATTTTTTTTTTGGTTTTACAAAATGTGTAGCCCAGGCTGGCCTCAAACTCGCGATCCTCCTGCCTCTGCCTCCTTCAGCAATTCCTACCAGCATGCGCCACCACAACCGGCTATATTAATTTTTAATCAGAAATTTGGTCAGGTTTTGGTGACTCAAGAAAGTCATGCAGAGCCTGGTGTTGGTGGCACACGCATGCCTTTAATCCCAGCACTTGGGGGGCAGAGGCAGGTGGATCTCTGTGAGTTCGAGATCAGCCTGGTCTACAAGAGCTAGTTCCAGGACAGCCTCCAAAGCCACAGAGAAACCCTGTCTCAACCCCTCCCCCCAAAAAAGTCATGCAGAACCAAGTAACTGAGGAGAGCTGACACATTAGACATTAGATAGCACTACCCACTTATTTCTGGAAGGTTCCACAGGACCAAGAGCCAGCAGTATCACTTTCTGTCTGTTCTCTTTCTGTGACGGAGTCCTTGCTCTGTGCTGATCACATTACTGGAGTGTTCTATTTTAGGTTAACCTTGAACAATTTGGTAACTGAAAAAGAAAATTTGACTTTAAAAACAGGGTCAAGTTATATAGCACAGACTGGCTCAAACTCACTATGTGGTCTGAGCTGGCCTTGTACTTGTGATCATCCTATGTTCTAGGATGACACATAAGCATCACCATATCTAGCTATTGGTGTTTTGCTTGTTTTTACAGTTTTGTGTGCAAACTCAAGGCCTCAAGTTAGGCAAATGTCTTACTGCTGAACTATGCCCTCAGCAGTAACCAACTTGGACCCATTTGCTAATTAAGCACCTGGCTTGCTTTTGTAGGCCTACACACTTACCTGCCCCACCAAGGGGTGCCCCAAAAGGGAGTAAGATGGGGGAGCCGAAGCCCATCTGTTTCCTGGATAAGGGGCAATGTCACTGAATCTCTGTGCCCCTCACAACTGTGCAGTTCCAAACACACCATATTTTCTCTCACATCATTTGACAGTGAGTAACTGCATGAAGGGATAGAATTCTCCAAGTTTAACTCTCCCTGAGCTGCCCCTAGCAGGGTTTCTTAAACTTCACCTGAGAAGTTTTTACAGGACCCCAGGCATATAGGCAAATAAAATAAATATATAAATAAAACATGTACTGATTGACTGTTTCCACAACATTTGCAAGTCTGAGGCAGGAGGATCAAAATTCTTTGGTACACATATTATTTTATGATTTATTAAAGAATAAGGCAAATTTGTATAGAAATGAGCTAGAAGTACTCATTTTTACACAGAATTAAATCTTGGCAAATATTTTCTGCTGCAAGAAAACAGTATCTTCAAAATTGTATTATTTAGTGTGTACCTGGTGTGTGTGTGAGTAAGTGTGTGTGTGTGTGTGAGTGTGTGTGTGTGCGTGTGCAGGCACATGTGTGCACAGCATATCTGTGGTGGTCAGAGGATAGCCTAAGAGAGTTGGTCCTTTCCTTCTGCCAAACAGGATCTGAGGATTGAATTTTGGTCATACGGTTTATACAGTAAGTTCTGTCATCTATGGTCATTTTACCAGCCCAATTGGAAGTTCTGCCCTAAAACTAAACTAAAATGCACTAACTGATTCATTTGTCTAGTTTTTTGGAGACAGGGTCTCACTTGGTAGCCCCAACTGGGCTTGAACTCACAAAGATCCTCCTCTGCCTACCAAGTGCTGAAATTAAAGTCATGTGCCACCACACCAGACTTACATAGTGATTTTTTTTTAATGAAACTCCGATCAGTAACTCCAACAGCAATTTTTAAAATCAAACACTTAACACAACCCAATCCAAACTTATAATAATTTAATGTTAAGGAATGACAGTAGGAAAATATTAAGCGTCTTTGTTTTCTATAATTAAACCACTGTGTTTCTATAACAGCAAAAACTGAAAACACTGCAGTCGGTAGCACACTGAGCTGAGTTGTTAGTCGCAGTTCTTGCTGGCCTTGTATTTCAGGTCACAATGGCTCACACAGTGAGTGCAGAGCTCACACCATCAGTGTGTTCAGAACCAAGGCTTCCATGAAACTGCACAGTGCAGCAAAGGCCAGTGCTGCCAGAAACATCTTGGATTTATGATGTATTTGATTTCGAATTAATTTTGGTTCTTGGGGTTTGGTAACCTTTCACTGTTTCCAGATGTTTTTATGTCCCTCTCCCATATTCAGCTACATAACCCCATGTGGAAACCATGACCCACAGTTTAAGAAGCTAAATTCTAGAGAACTTTAGAGTAGCTGCCCCCCCCCCCCGCAGCTCCCACTCATTCTTTTGCAGGCTGATCTGATGCGATGAATGCACTGCCTACAGCCTTCCAATACCTACTGCCACCTGTTCTTCTGTTTATAAATTCTAACGCAGCCTTAGGAGCCCCTAAGAAACTACAGCTGCAAGGAGGCCAGGAGGCCTTTTGTTCAGCAAAACATCTGTGCTCAGTTCCCTTTTCTCTCCCTCCCCTCCTTCCCTCCTCTCTTTTGTAATATTCAAGCATTCTACCACTAAGCTATATCCCAAGATTTGATTCCTTTCTCTAAATACAGTCTTTAAATGTTTTTTTAAATATATACTGAAAAAATTCTAATTCTAAACTCTTCGGTCAAGGTTAAACTAATTCTTTTTCAGTGAATTTACAGAGCCCCACCAACGTCTGTCTCCCAAATGGTGGAATTAAAGTCGTATGCTGCCACACCAAGCTCAAAACTTTTTTTTTTAAGTTTGAATTAAAAAAAAAAACCTTAGTTCAGGAGAAAATTGGATTTGTTCATCTTTTTGGAGAATAAATGTATTGATTTAGTTACAGCATGCAAACTGCCTTGGGATTAAAAAGGTAAGGCGCTATTTTGGCTGTTTGAAAGATTGATTTTTACTATTTTTAACTATGTGTAGGTGTGTCTATATGCATGTGAATATTTGCATGGGAGTGTAGGAAACTTCAGAGGACTTTGATCCCCGGAGCTGGAGTTACAGGTGGCTGTGTGCCTCTTGATGTGGGTGTTGAGTTTTGGGTCCTTCGTAAGAGCAGAAAGTGCTCTTAACTGTTGAGCCATCTCTCTAGCCATGTTTGGTTTTTGAGACAGGGTCTCATTTAGCTTTGCCTGGCCTAGAACTGACTCGGTATGGAAGGCTGGCCTGAACTCCTGATCCTCCTGCCTCCACCTCACCGGTATGGATTTTGTATCTTTGCTGATACTGATTAGGTCTGGAATAACCAACTTGTCCACGGCAACACCTCAATTTAGCCATAGTCTGTATAAAACTTTCCCAAGTCAAACAGCCCTGCACTGCACACACAAGTATGGTATCGGTACTGAGATAGTCACCAAAATAGCTGACATGTAGTTTAATTACAGACACTGTGATAGTTCAGGAGCCCACGAACTGTAAAAGCCCAATTCAGGATGACAAGATGCAGGGGAACAATGTCAGTTTCTCAAACCTCTACAGTTTTTCTTTTTTCCTGTGCTGAGCAAGCCTGGAGCACAGTAGACAAGTCAGACCTCAGGCCTCATGCATCTGGGCAACCCCAGACTTTACATGTTTTGGCTTCCTTAGATGTTTCTCTTATCGAAGTAGGTCAGTCCACTAAGAAGGTCCCAGTTTGGAGCAGTTGTCCAGCAGCGATGCAGCCAACACTGTAATTTCATCTCTGTTTTAAGATAAGGTAACTGATGGAGAAGGGTAGCAAGATCACCCAAGGCATCACACCACTAGGCAGTAACAAAACCAGGATTTGTAGCAAGAGGCACCCAACACTCAAAGGGAAGTGCCAGGTGTGCCTTCTGTGACTGGCAGCCCTGCAACTGCCTGGACATGACTTTGCTCTTCTCATACTATGAATGCTCATGCATCACATCATGCTTTCCATGAATTTCTTCTCCTGAGACTGAAGAATTTGAATTCAGAATTAAACACACAAATCCCACAAGGCAAAGGGCTTTGCTGAAGGCCTCTCTTAAAGATGGAAAGGCTAGTGGAATCAGTTGTCTCTCCCATGAGGTTTTGTCTTGGAGAAACAGATAAAAAAATTTATGTTCCTATCAGCCCTAAATAGTAAGAAGGTCCCAGCACTTGGGAGGCAGAGGCAGGCGGATCTCTGTGAGTTCAAGGCTAGCCTGGTCTACAGAGCGAGCTCCAGGACAGGCTCCAAAGCAGTACAGGGTTTTCTAAATCCTGTCTCAAAAAAAACCAAAAAATAAAATTAGTAAGAGGGATCACAAGCCGGGCGTTGGTGGTGCACGCCTTTAATCCCAGCACTCGGGAGGCAGAGGCAGGCGGATCTCTGTGAGTTCGAGGCCAGCCTGGTCTACAGAGTGAGTTCCAGGACAGCCTCCAAAACAATACAGAGAAACCCTGTCTCAAAAAACCAAAAAAAAAAAAATTATTTTGGGATAGTTCAACTATTTTTTTCTGTTTGAATAGACAATTTAAGGCCTAAAATTTACCTTATAGAAGAACTGCACTCTGATCAAATAATTGTTTTTTACAATATAGATTTTAGACCTATGCTTTACTTATAATATCCTAAGAACACATAAGTACTGAGAAAGTCTGTGTATATAGTTGTCTTAGTCACTCTTCCATTGCTGTGGAGAGACACCATAGCCATGGCAACTCTATAAGAGAAAGCATTTAATTGGGGCTTGCTTACAGTTTTAGTCTATTATCATCATTGCTGAGAGCCTGGTGACACTCATGGTGCTGGAGCAGGAGCTGAGAGCTAAATCCTTATCTGCAGATCAAGAAAGAACTGACATGGGCTTCTGCAACCTCAAAGCCTGCCCCCAGAGACACACTTCCTCCAACAAGGCCACACCTCCTAACCCTTCTAATCCTTTAAAATAGTGCACCCAAATATATGAACTTATGGGAGCCATTCTTATTCAAACCACCACAATAGACATACTTTTAGCCATTTTTTTCTTGCCTTGTCCTGATGCAGAATTTTAAGTCAATAAGGTAATGACACAGATCCTCTAGTCATGATGACATATGCCTGCAAACCCTTCACACACACACACACACACACACACACACACACACACACACGCACACGCACACACACACACACACACGCACACGCACACGCACACACACACACACACGCACACATGCATACACACCAGTCTCACATTGACTGACAAATCTGTGTGGGGTACCCTGAGATGCTTAGGGAGTTCCCACAGGGAGCTACAACCTGAGAGTTGTAACAGCCTATTATGTCAGGGTCTCAGATGGCTGAATTGCAGTTGCCTCTTACCCTCTGGGACTCCTTTCATCTTTCAAGTCAGATACTCAGAGAGAAGTATCTTCTGGCTTAATTACATCCTGAGTCAGTAGTATCCCTTAGGGACAATAGGAATAAGCTAGCTAAGAGAAGCAACTGGGGGCAGTTAAAGGGATGTAATTTGCAGTAGGGCAACTGAGTTGATTACTCCAATATTCTATTTCAATTCCCCTGGAAACAGATTCTGAGAAGACATAAGGCAACTCACCTGGCAAATGATCCAAAAAAATATTATTAGGGGAGTTGGGAGAAATAAGACCAGAAGGAGAAGGCATATAAAAGAGAAGATAATCCCTAGGCAGGACACACTGTAGACAACTGTAGCTTAATTCCATTGGGAATTCTGGAAAACTGTATATTATGGACACTTAGAGTGTTCCCAGCCACAGGCCAGGTCAAAGGAGCTGGGTCTATTGGTCATTGACCAAGGAGGCTTCAGAGTAGGCGCTGGCAGCCAAAGAAAATCATCAGACAAAAGGCTGTACGCATGGGAGTTGGAAATCTGGCTGTGGGTCCCAAAAACAGTGAGGACACCACACAGAAAGCACCTGGTCAGCCTGCTGCTTCTGTGTCACAGTAAAGCTCCTGTGCCCTCACAAGAGTCACTCAGTCAGCTGTGGCTGCTATCGTTACAGCCACAGCAGAGCAGGGACGTTGGGAGAAGGTAATGTGAATAAAGAGACCTCCAGAGATGACTTTACCCCCCTTTACAATAACCAAGCCAGTTTGCTGATGTGATTAATAAGGATTTGAGAGAAAAGATTATTCTGGGTTGTCCAAGTAGCCTCAAAGTCATTATAAGGGTCCTCAGACAGGTATGCAAGAGAGTCAGATTCTGAACAAATGATGGGATGTTAGAGACAGGTCTCAGTGATGGGATGGGGTGTGGGGGAGGTGGGAGGGTGAGGGCAGCATGAGCTAAGGGATACAGATGCTTCGACCACTTCAGAACCTCCCTGGAGAGCTTCCAGAAGGAGCACAGTCCTGAGGACAGACTTCAAACCTTTGAGCCCAGAACTGTCAAGACAATATTTCACTTGTCTGCAGCCACCAAGCCTGTGGCTGATTGTCACAGGAAACCAAATGGAGGGCACACCAAGAAAAGGAGCAGCTAACACAACAGTATTCCCTGTGAGTCAGCACTAAGCCCTCCCAGGAGCCCTGCTCTGTCAGCTCTTGTCCTAGCTGCTGCTGTATTTGCTACAAGTCCATACTTCATTTTGCCAGATGTATAAAAGCATGACCTTTCATTCTTCTGTCCTGTAGCTAACAATAACATCTTAAAATTAATTTCCCCACTACAGCCTTTCTATGCAGACAGCCAGTTGCCTTCTTGAAAATAATGTTTGATGGTGCAGTTCACTGAGGCAGATTGCATAAAAATTAGCCTTGGACCCTTTAAGTATGGCTGATTACAATGGATTTTTTTATCCTGTCTGCTCCAGTTTAGTAAAGACATTTAATTATCCCAAGGAAGGCTCTGTGGGATTTCCACTGTAGAAATAGCAGCTGAATTTTTACATTCATGTATTCCAGAGATGACATTTGCAGAGACAGTGGTGGAAAGGCCAGTGGCATGACTTTCTGGAATCTTCTCCAGCTCTGCAGGGAGAGCAGGGCCAGGGTTTGGGTTATTGCAGCACAGAGTTTTCTCAGCAGCTATGTATCAGCAGAGAGTAACCTCAGACTCCAGGCCAAGGGCAACACTAGAGTGAACACAAATAGAGGTCTCTGTGTTCTGGGGAAAACTCTTGAAATTTGGACCAAGACTCCCAATTAGTTGCAGGTCAGTGTGATATTGTCCTAGCTCTCTCTCTCTCTCTCTCTCTCTCTCTCTCTCTCTCTCTCTCTCTCTCTCTCTCTCTCTCTCTCTCTCTGTGTGTGTGTGTGTGTGTGTGTGATCTTCCCTCCCTCCCTTTGTTTTCTTTTACTTCTAAATCATATTACATGTAAGGGGAGAAGACAATTGCATTATCACTTCATTCAAGAAAGAAAGTATAATTATCTCCTACCCCCAAAAGCCAGAACTCAACCAGACATGATCATGAATGCTTTTAATCCTAGTTCTCAGGAGTCAGAGGCACATGGACCTCTGAGTTGGTGGCCAGCCTCGTCAATATAGTAAGGAGGAACGAGGGAACTTGAAGTTGGCCTCTGAACTCCACACAAATGCCATGGTACATGCATATCTACTCTCTCTCTCTCTCTTTCTCTCTCTCTTTCTCTCTCTCTCTTTCTCTCTCTCTCTCTTTCTCTCTCTCTTTCTCTCTCTCTTCCTCACACAGAAACACACTACCACTAAAAATAAAGTTTTCATGCCTGTAATTGGACCGATTAGGAGGCTCAAGATAAAGAAGTTCAGAGAATTAAAGGCTAGCCTGAGCTACATAGTGAAACTCTTTCTAAGAAAACAAATAGGCTAAATAAATAAAGTTTTTTTTTAAGGCCAAGAAGCTGAGCTAGCCATGATGGTGCATGCCTTTAATCTCAGCACTGGGAAAGCAGAGGCAGGCAGATTGCTGTGAGTTCAAGGCCAACCTGGTCTACATAGTAAGGTCCAGGATAGCCAGGGTTATCAAAAAAAAAAAAAAAAGACAGTTCGGCATGGTGTTTTATGCTTGCAATCTCAATACTGAGAAAGTTTAGGTAGAATTGTCATGGGTTCAAGGTCAGGATGAGCTACACAGTTACTGTCTCAAAAAACAAAAACAAAATAACAGCAAAAAGAAGGCCTCAGATTCTCAACATTGTCAGGAAGAATCAAAGGCTTGGAACTCACTATATAACTGAGGATGACTTTGAATTCCTGGTCCTCTTGTCTCTGCTTAAATATTATACTATGGGTGTCTACCATACCCAGCTTCACACATGAAATTCTTAAAGGTTTGTTTGGTTTGGTTTGGTTTGATATTTGTTTAAGGCAGAGTGTAGTCCAGGGTGCCCTTAGCCTCCAGGTTACAGGTGTGTACCACCATGCCCAGTTCCTTAAAGGTTTTTCAATTAGTGATTTTATTGTGAAGGGTTCAGCACACAGCATTAATTATATTCAGTGATTTCTTCATCCCACCCTCTTAACTCTTCCAAGAACTTTCCATTCACCCAAGTCTGATTCTGCCTATGCCAGTCTGCCTCCAGAGTAAGAAAGAGGAGGCCCAGAAAATGTAAACATCTCAGTCTCCCTTTCCAGCTAGGATTCAATCCTGAATAGACTCAAGGACCTCATTAAGAAGAGCTTCTCGAGTATGAGTCCCCTAAGATCCAGGGAGTGCCTGTCTGAGGCACCTGGCTACCATGACATAAGGTGAGTAAGTGAATAGCCAGGCAGAAACAGGTATGACAACCCAACCAAGTAATACATCCCCAGTAAATAGAATTGTACAGACAGGTGGCAAACTCATGCCAAGAGGAAGCATCGATTTTGAAATGAGCTTTGTGCCAAAGCGTCAAGCTAATTTATTAAGATCTCCTGTAAACTTTACTTAACCACTGGTGAAGGGGACCTCTGACTACTTGAGAGGGCTAGCCAGCTGGATTTTGTTGTTTGTTTGTTTTTTCTTTTCTTTTCTTAAAATTTAACATGATTGCTTTTCTCAACTTGACAGAAGATGTTTAAATAGTTTATAGAAACTTTGCATAGTTCTATGTATTGTTCAGCTTTTTTTTTTTTTTTGCCACATTGAGATCCGTTTGAAAGGGTCAAAGCCGTTTTGTTTAGTGCTGTGGGGATCTCGGGGTGGTTTGCGGCCAATTGGTGGTAACAGCTTCATTTGCAACAGCTCTGGGGTATCACTAAAAGTTCACTGCCTCCCCTAAGTTTTTTCTTTTTCTATTTTTCAGATTATAATTTGCAGCATTTCTCCCTTCCCTTTCCACCCTCCAATTCCTCCCATTTACCCCTCCCCACTCTCCTTCAGATCCATGACATCTTTTTTAACCAATTGTTATTGTATGCACATGAAGTCGGATTTTCCTTTGGGCTGGCAGCTCACAAATAATGACATGGAAACTTATTATTAATTATGAAATTAATGGTAAGGTAAAACAGCTCCTATAGCCAGGGAAGGCTGAGGGTCTATGCATAGACCTCCCCACTATAATAGAGGGAGATGATAATGGATGGTACCTTACTCCAAACCCATCCTAGGACCTAGACACTCATTTCCAGCTGCCAGGAGTTTTAAGCCTTATGGCAAGGGAGGTGTTTGCCCTTCCTGGAGCAGCCATGTCTAAGAACTTGTTACCTTGGTGTAGGACAGCTCTGAGGGGCTTCCCTAATCTCTTGATGGTATTGGTGGCTGTATGTATTCTGAGGGCATCACAGCCCAGCTTTCCAACACGCCCAACTCCCCTCCAAGACATTGTCCTCAAATACACTCCTCAGATTTCTATGGGCATTTCTTCATCTCAGGACAGCTTCATCAACACCTGGAAAGGGGCCTCCCAGGATGCCGAGCAATCTGGATCTCATTCCGAGCTCTCTGAGCCCTAGTACAGGAGAAAACTTCATAAGAAAACAGGCATGTGTTACATTGGAAGAGGAGCTCTGCTCTGACTAATCTTATGTCAACTTGACAAACTAGAGTTATCTAAAAGGAGGGAACTTCAATTGAGAAGATGCCTCCGTCAGATCAGGCTATAAGGCATTTTCTTAATTAGGGATCAATGGGGGAGGGCCCAACCCATTGTGGATGGTCCCACCCCTGGACTGGTGGTCCTGGGTTCTACAAGAAAGTAGGCTGAGAAAGCCATGGGGAGCAAGCCAGAAAGCAGCACCAACCCCCCATGACCTCTGCATCAACTTCAGGTTCCTGCCCTGTTTGAATTCCTGCCGTGACTTCCTTCACTGATGGACTGTAATAGGGACATGGTTTTTGAATCATGGTGTTTCATCACAGCAATAGGAACCCTAACTAAGGCAGCTCTGTACCACCCCAAAGATATACTAAAATTCTCCCCAAACTCTGCACCATTGCTTCTGCCTCTCTTTAGATCATAGATAAATGACATCCCCATTAGCCAATAAGGAATGTGTAACCTCTCCCCCAAAGTCAATAAGCGTTCATTGGGTCTACAGCAGGGCCCCAGTGTCTTTCTCTGGGTATATGCCTGCTGTCTTCTGGGGCTTACAGCAAAATGTTTTTAGAGTCCAATGTCCTCATGTTTCCCTTGGCACCTAAGTAAATTCCCAGGGTTATTTCTGGAACTCAAATAAACAAGCAGAACCTCAGCCTGAACTAAGAGAAAGATAACCTTAGACAACCTTCCCTCCCCTTAGGCACACAGACCTTTTAGCATGTGGCTGGGGAGGATTGTTCTAAAGGTATTTATGCACTTGAAACACGTGTTGGTGCAAAGCCTCAGAATCAGCCAAGAAGGATGCATAGGGGCAGTCTTTCATGTAATTGTGTCAGAAGACATAATTAATAGGGGGTCAATTTTGTGACAGGGTCATCAAGCAACCCAAAGGACCCTAGCAGGTTAGAAGAGATGTATACAAATGAGCTGCTCTGGTTTGTGCTGTTGCATGCCAGCGTTGCTAGCTCCATGAGACATGGGCAATAAGTGCAAGAGGATTTCATTTCCCTCACAATCCCTGGACTCTGTTAGGACATTAGATTACTTGGCAGAAGGGAATTAGGTTGGTAATCAGCTGGCTTGGAGATGGGGGGATTATCCTAGATTATCTGTCTTGTCTAGAGAAACCACAAGACGGGGCGGGTAGTGGTGGCACACCCCACTAATCCCAGCACTCAAAAGGCAAAGGCAGGCTGATCTCCATGAGTTCAAGGTCAGCCTGGCTTATAGAGCTAATTCCAGGACAGTTAGGGTTGTTACACAGAGAAACCCTATCTTGAAAAACAAAGACAAAAAAACCCCACAGGATGTGGTCAGATATTCTTTGGGCCACCAGCTCACAAATAACAACACAGAGACTTATTATTTATGAAAGCCCAACCTTAGCTTAGGCTTTTCTCCAACTAGCTCTTTTAACTTAATTAACCCATATTTTTAATATATGTTCTGCCACATGACTCATACGTCTCTTTCATACTGCATATCCCACTTTCCTGCATCCTCTGATTCTGGCTGAACTTCTTCCCAGAGTTCTTTCTGCCTGGAAGTCCCGCCTATACCTCCTGCTTAGTTATTGGCCGTTCAGCTTTTTATTACACCAATCACAGCAATACATCTTCACATAGTGCACAAACATCCCACGACAATGAGGAGGTTAGGAGTGGAAAGGGGGCACTGAGGTGACGCACTAGCAAACACAGTCTCAGGGCTCTGTCACCTATGGGAGGCTGGGAAATGTAGTCTGTCACTTCTCTCTGTCCCTACAGTAAAAGGAAAAGAGTCCATGAACAAGGAAGCAGCCTATGCCTCATGAATTTGGCCATGAAGCCCTTCCCTTTGTGAGAACTGCAGTTTTGTATCCATGCCAGCAGATTCTCTGTGGACCCAATCGTTTCTTTAAAACAGATCTGGAGCCGGGCGCAGGGCAGGAGGATCTCTGTGAGTTCGGGACCAGCCTGGTCTACAAGAGTTAGTTCCAGGACAGCCTCCAAAGCCGCAGAAAAACAAACAAAAAAACAGACCTGCTCAAATTCTGCTTTCCCTAAAGAGCCCTCCATGAACCACATCCTAGAACTCTTAGATCTAGACCATTGTATGAGGAGGGGCAACAGCACATACAGAGCCCCAGGGACAGTTTGGGTGTGGTATTTTACCAGTAATACCCAAACTGGAGATACGGAGGTAGAATCAAGTTCAAGACCAGACTTAGCTATAAATTGAGTTTGAGGCCAGTGGGTGCTACGTGAGACCCTGTCACAATCAAGCAAAAACACAAAAGAAACAAAAACAGGGAGTAACAGCATTTTTTGCCAAGGTTGGCTATCATAAAGGCTTTAGGGTGTGTTCTCGTCCCCCCCCCCTCTCTCTCTCTCTCTCTCTCTCTCTCATACACACACATTTTTTAAAGAGGAGAAAGGGAGAGAGATACAACTATTTTTATATAATTTTTAAATTAATTTTATTTTTTACATTCCAATCCCAGTTCCCCCTCCCTCCTCTTTTCCTGCTCCCCCAACTTCCCACTTTACCCCTCCTCCCATCTGCTCCACGGAGAGGATAAGGCCTCCCCTAGGAAATCTACTAAGTCTAGTTGAGGCAGGAGCGAAGCACCTCTCCACCGGATACCCACTGAGACATAAATCTGCCGGTTATATTTCTTTGTACTTACTGAGGGCTGACACTGTGCCAGATTCAGATTCTTTAAAAACCATTATCTAATCTAATCCAATGAGGCTGCAACTATCTGCCATTTGGATCACAGATAATAAGAGATAATACTGAGAGCAATAAAATAATTTGCCCCGAGGCGCCAAGTGAGGAGGTGGTGGAGTAAGTCGATTGCTCCAGTTGAACCCCGGGAGCATCTCCCAACAGACCTTTGGATGTTTTGGTGTGTCGGTGAGCATGCCTGCTTCTCTCCACCTGCAGCACCTTTATTACCCCTAGAGAAAGTGCAATGATGCCCCACCCGTATCCTCAGACCTCATCAGTTCAGTTCTCAGTTGCCACGCTGCCCACAGACAGTGCCTGCTGCTCCCCCACCCACCCTGAGAGCTTCCCTGAACTGTGGGCGCTTGCTCTGCAGACACACACACAGCAGTGGAATGTCGGGAGGTTAGTGCCCCCAAGAGCTTTAACTGACAATGCTGGCAGTCCCATGCCCACATCCCTTGGGTAAGGTGGGACTGAGGAACAGCCCTCCCTATTTCCTAATATCCCCAAGAAGGATTGTCCTCCAGGTGCCTGCAATGACTTGCTTTGTAATTCACTTTTTGGGACTCTGTCTTTTCCTGGTTTCACTCTCCCATCTTCTGCTGAAGTTTCCTGGGTCATCAAGACAACTACTCACACTGGCTCTCACCTCAGAGTTTGCTTCTGAGAGGTTCTGACATTCTTTCTAGAGCTGGGATTCCTTTTTCTTGGTGACAGCAGCTCTTCCCTTCTCTGTTTGGGGCACACCCCTTGAAGGAAGGCTGCACAAGCTGCCTCTCAGTGGCTAGTTTATACATCAGGGTGTAGGCTTTCAGTTATTGCTGTAATAAATAGGCTCAAATGCACAGACTTAAAGCAGCACCCAACTTCTATCTCCCAGTTCCACAGGTCAGAGTTCACAAATGCAGGGCTGCAAAACCAGGCTGTTTTCATTGATTCTGAGAGGTGACATCAAGGTTTGGTCCCTTCTTGGAGCTCTGGGGATGCATTCTACACTTCTGAGATTGGTGGCCAAATTCCAGCCTTCCATTCCAGGCTCCTTGCTCATTCTGAGCCAAGGGCCTGTCTTGGCGTTGGAGGCTTTCTGTAGGCCTCTTAACACCTTCCGCATGGCCTCTGAAAAGCAGGTCACATCTTTGTCACAACTTCAGACCTCTGTCTTTGGCTTCTGTCGGTGGAGAAAAGCCTCCTCATAAGGAACCATGATCTAATTGGAGCAATCCAGGTAATACAGGTTCCATTAAATACCCTTTGCCTGGTGAGGTGGGCCAAGCCCATAACCCTAGCCAGGTGGATGAAAACTCTAACCAGGTGGATGAGGTCCTGGCTACATAACAGCCAGGATGACACTGACAAGCCAAGGGCTGGAAATGTAGATCGATGGTACTAGAATCCCAAGCGAGAGTTTCTCTGTCTTGGTTGTTGTCCCCATCCTCACTTCTTAGTCCTTGCATCCACTAATGAAGTAAAGGCTGGAACAAAGTCGTTATCTTACAGCTGGGACCTTCACAGACCTGGGTGGATTCTGCCTTTGCACTACTTTTCATGCCATTATTGAAAATATCTCTAGGCTAGAGTCTGCCTCACTTGATAGGACACACCCCAGATGGCCCTCACAGCCTGAAACCAGTCTTTTGAGAAAAACAGTTCAACCATCTAAATAAGCTTCATGCTGAGGCCAGAGATTTTCACTTTCTAATTCTAAGACATCCTATCTTCCTATCCCCCTCAGACACACACACACACACACACACACACACACACACACACACACACACACACACGCCAGTTGTCCTATTCTTGAAAGCAAACAAGAACTGATTTCCAACTTGTGCTCAGGTCTGGTGCCCTGTTACATTCCCCATTGGTCTTTATGAATGAGTCAAAGCATGGACTCATCCTGTTTTAAAGAGGTATAGTTAGAGCCAGGTGGTGGTAGCACAGGCCTTTAATCCCAACACTTGGGAGGCGAGGCAGGTGAATCGCTCAGTTTGAGGCCAGCCTGGTCTACAGAGTGAGTTCCATGACAGTCAAAGCTACATAGAGAAACCCCCACCATGGGTTGGGCCCTGCCCCATTAAACATTAATTGAGAAAATGACTTAACACCTGGATCTCATGGAGGCATTTCCTCAGCTGAGCCTCCTTCTTCTCTGATGACTCTTGTATCAAGTTGACACACAAAAGCATCTAGCTCAAGGTCGAGGGCTGTGGGGGCTTGGTCATGACCCCTGTACTCATACCTGTAGGACAAAGCATCAGAATCAGCGGGAGGTAGAAGGCAGACAGGGAGTGGAAGGGCCTGGGGACTGATGAAACTGTAATTTTAATGGGTCCTTAGTCCAGGAGACAGTCCATTTGGCAGTGACATCTGTGGCTTCAGCTTTCTTGACCTGGGTAGTGAACTCATGGTGTATAATCAGCTACCTTCACAGCCACAGGGGTAGAGAAAATCACCATGTAGGTTTCTTTCCAAGTTGGCTCCAGCGCTTGATCCAGACAATATCACTGGACTGGAACAAGAGGAAAATAGTGGTGGACTCTGAGGTCAGCTGGGTCTCTTGGATAGTCCAATGAATAGCCTTTATGGAGATCTAGAGGGCCCATAGTGAGAAAGGAATGGTTAGAGAGTTCTGCCTACTGCTGGTCTCTGAGCCTGGGAAGCAGTGGGAGAGGTCTTTCAAACATAATCTCAAGGATGTAAATCCCTCCCTTTATTGGGGCTTAGCAGTGGGCCCACGGCAAAGCAAAGGAAGGACGTCTGTCCATCCTTTGGTGGACTCTGATCAAAGAATTTTGTTAGTTGTTTTTTTTTTTTTGGTTGGTTGGTTGTTTTTTTTGTTGTTGTGTTTTTTTTGTTTTGTTTTGTTTTGTTTTGTTTTTTTGAGACAGGTTTCTCTGTATTGCTTTGGAGGTTGTCCTGGAACTCACTCTGTAGACCAGGCTGGCCTTGAACTCACAGAGATCTGCCTGCCTCTGCCTCCCGAGTGCTGAGATTAAAGGCATGCGCCACCAATGCCTGGCCTAGAGTTTCTTTTAATGTCCTATTTTTTATTATTATTTATTTTACCTGCCCAGAACTCTGAGGTTAGTATACTTGAACACAATGAAGTTTCCCATCTATGCCTAAAGCTTTAGCTATTAGTTGAGAAGTTTTGGCTATGAAAACCAGACCATTGTTGGACCCCATTGCTATGGGGAGGTCAGGGGACCAGTTTCAATTCAATGGGGAATATTTCCACCCATTCCTGCTTGTGAAGAAACTGGGACCTCTGACTCTCTTGTGTCTGGTTCATCCAGAGAAACAGGTATACACTGTCTTGGATCTGAAAGATGATTATTCCTCAGCCTCCCATTGGCAGAGGTGAATAAACCCATCTTTGCTTTTAAATGGTCAGACCCAGAGGGAGGTTACACTGGGCAACTTACAGTTGCCCCAAGGATTTAAAAATTCTCTAGCTTTGTTTAATGAGACATTAGATGCTGACCTCCTGCCCTTCCATCAGAAGTTTTTCAGGAAAATAGATTATAAGAGGGCCACTGAGGGACAGTTGCCAGAGTTACAGACCCTGGGCTACAGAATGTTAGCTAAGAAAGCCCAACTTTGTACATCAAAGGCTACCTGTCCTAGCTATTAGCTGAAGGGAGGCAAAAGGAACTGGTCTCAGAGAGGTGTATTTCAGGGTAATTGGCAGGACACCAAGATGCCTGTCTCTTTGAACCAGGCAACGTGGACTGCAATTGTCCCTTTTGTTTCTAGGGTCATTGGGTATTGTTTAATCTGGATGGGGTTAGCTGAACCGGTTAGTTGAAGAATTATAGGAACTTGGTGTTGGGCAAGTTCTTGAGAAGTTGTTTGGTTTCTGCCCATACCCCTGGGAGTATTTATTATCAGTCTGAGAGATATTCCAACTGTATCTTTCAGTTGGAGGTAGAACTTGCAGCTAGGAAATATTCTGACAGAGGGCAAGACACAAAATTTTGTTGGGTGTCTGTAAGTCCAACTGTATCTCAGTATCAAAGACGTGACAGTGGCTGCCAGTTTATGCAAAAGGTCTTGTCCCAGTCAGTTCTCTGTTGTTAAACATCTTTTGAGCTATCCCCAGCAACTGGGACCTACTTATACTTTTAACTTTTATGACCTTTTCTTTTTTCTTTTTTTGGTTTTTCGAGACAAGGTTTCTCTGTGGCTTTGTCCTGGAACTGGCTCTTGTAGACCAGGCTGGCCTCAAACTCAGAGAGATCCTCCTGCCTCTGTCTCCAGAGTGCTGGGATTAAAGGCGTGTGCCACCAACACCCTGCAACCTTTTCTTAATATCTGGGGCTGACTAGGTAACAAAGGAAATCTTTTTAGCAGCTGCCTTTAATCCTTTTTAAAAAGGACCTAACAAAACTTATTTAAAGTCTCCTTGGTCAGTCTTGGACAGAAGGGAACATCTGTTGTCTGGCAGCAATTCCCCTGTCCTTCCTAAGGGTTTTGGATTTTTTTGGTTCTTTTTCTCTACTTTTTTCCCCCTGAGGAATGATGGGTTTTGAGTTTTCCAGTTATAGGGATCATTGGCTGAAAAAAAAATCATGAAATAGAAAGGAGTGGAACTTTCTCTTTTCCTTCTGCCTCAGCTCAGGGAGCTGTTTGCCTTCCCCAGGGCTGCTTAGAGCAGGCATGGAGTGGAGAGAATGCTCATGTGCTTAGATGTTAGGGGCCTGGATGAGAGGCCCAGCCTATCTCCACCTCCACATAGAGCTGACCCAGACCATGACCAGGAGTCCAGCAACAGAACAAGCAAGCATTCCCTCTCCCAAAGTGCAACAGACAGGTGGAGGTTCGTTCATTTGTTTGTTATTTTGTGTATGTGTGTTTTGAGGGTGGGGGGACAGTTTCTTTGGGCAACCTGGAAGAGAGGAAAGAATTCAGGTACCAAACAGGAGAGGCACAGGTCTTAAGCCAGGGGATTCTCACACCAGAGAAAGCCACAGGCCCATACAGGGATGCAGAACTAACAGACAGACAGACAGACAGGCAGACACACACACACACACACACACACACACACACACACACACACACACACACAGGCAGCCACCTGAACAGATGGGAAATCCAGTGACACTGCACATTCACATGGTTTCTGGACAGTAGATCAGCAGCCATAGCTGCCCTTTCCTATGTGTGCAAACAAGGTGACTTAACCAGACTTAACCTCCTGAGGGGACAGACCAAGCAACTTTCCAATTTGTTTGCTTTGAGGTTGTGGTGTCAGACCCCTCCAGAGTGTTAGGCAGCAATTAATCAAGGGATCCATGGGTACCTGGAATATTCAGGTTGCACATCCCTTAAGAGTCCCATGGACACTGCTCCAAGGGGTTCTGAGATCCCCGGTGCCTGGTGGTCTGGTCTCTGGGACCTCAGAGAGATCTCCAGAAATGTTGTGGGGTATTCACCAGACAAGACTGCTCAGACACATGTTTTTAGCCAATAGAAAGTCTATTAGCTGACAGGGACTACACTGGGTGTTGAGGATCCCAGTGTAGCCCTGAGCTTTCCTCAGGGTAAGCTTTTAAGCACCAAAAACATATCCTGGGTCTTCATACTTCAGTTAACAACAGCAGTTAGCCAGAAACAGAACTACAGAAGAAACACAAAACAAAACAAAAACCAAGGTTAGTACACTTACAGAACTATGGACTTTGATGGGTTGTGTCTTGGTTTTAGTTTTAGCAGGGGGTGCTGTCTATGTGCTGAGTTTTACAGCCTGAATGGATTTCCATCATGGAGTCAGTTGTGCTAAGGTCTGGTACCCTATGACAACAGGGCTAAGCCTTTGTTTACAGTAAAAACATTAACTTCCCCTGCAGGCCTAGCGATCTACCATTGGTGTGCCATCCAATGCACACCCAGAACCACTCTAAGGAAAAGCAAAGGTTCCTCTACAACTTGGTGAGATTTAACTTCAGAAGCCACCACTGACTGTGTCTATTCATTCCCAGAATACCCCTGCCTCTGCTCATCTTTGTGCTTAAATCTATGTTCAATAAAATCCTTTAGTGAACTCCAACTCTGCTTCATACTGGAACGGCTTTATCAGAGTAAGGGAAGGAATGGAATTGTCTTAGACCTACTCCCTGTTGAGGAATCCATTGAATTTCAAATGTCCAGGTAGGATTAACATCAAGGAAGGGACAAAGCTAAAAGACCCCCTACCTATCTAAGCCTCACTGATCTTTTTCTAGTTTATGAGGTTATCAGGCTTCCACTTGGCCCGTCATGGGCAGCCATGCTTTGTGTGATTCTCCAGTGATTCTTTCCACACGCACATTAATACGTTTCTATACTTTTATCTCCTATTTTCAGAAGAGATCTGGCCACTGACCTCTATACAAGCACTGTGGTATGTGCTTGCACACACGCACATGCGTGAGAACACACACACACATACACACAACAAGAAAATAAGTAAATGTAATTAAAAAAACATAAGAGGGTTTGGTGAGACAGTTTACTGGGTGGGAGCTCCTGCTGCCAGGTCTAATGACCTGGATTCAATCTGTGGTCTTCATCCATTACAGCCAACTCTATAGGTTGTCCTCTGTGTTCACATACATGAACATTCAAACACACACACAAACAAACAAAAACAAAACACTGGATGAACGTGGTGGTGGGTGCACACAACAAAAACAAAACACTGGATGAACTGGATATCTTGTTTATACTCTAACAAATAAAGCTTGTCTAAAGGTTGGAGGGAAGAGTTAGCCACTAACTAACCATAGAGGTCTGGAGGTCTATACAGACAGACAGGAAGTGAGATGGCTGGGTGGAGAGGGGAATATAGGCAGGATGAGACAAGAACTCTTTTCAGTTTGAGAATTTCATAATGGTAAGAGCGCCAGTGGTTGGCTGCTCTGCTTCTCTGATCTTTCAGCTTTCATCCCCTAATATCAAACTCCGGGTTTTTATTATTAAGACCAATTAGAACTTGTGTTACAATGGTTGATTTCTGTGATCCTAGCAGTTGGAAGACTGAAGTAGGAGGGTCTCAAATTTGAGGCCAGTTTAAACCACATAGTATTAGAAACAAATAGTAGTGGCCAGAAAGGTATGTCAATGGTTGAGAGCACTGGCTGCACTTTCAGGACTCTGGTTCAATTCCCAGCACATACATGGAAGCTCACAACTGTCTGTAACTCCAGTTCCAGGGTTTCTGACACCCTCACACAGATAGATATACATGCAGGCAGAACACCAATGCACATGAAATAAAAATAAAGTATATATTTAAAAAAATAAAATGGAAAGAAAGAAAGAGAGTAATCTCAGTGCCATACAAACAAAATGAAAGTCACTTTATGAGGCAAGTTCTTTCTGTAAAAAGGGTGTATCAAGATACAAACAGGGCCCGTGAGCCCACTAGGGCAGGAAGTTCACTTGACTTTTATTGTAACCCAGGTAATGACTGTACTCCCCTATAACATGAATATTAAAACCCAAGACAGATGTTGGGCTTCAAGCTTCAAGCTGAAGATCAGAAAAGCAAAGCAGCCAGCTACCAACTCTTACCTCTACCTCAGACCAAAATGGGTGATCCTGTCTCCACGAATCCTCAGAGTACAATCCCAGACTGCAGCCTCTCCTCAGCGTGGCTGGAGACAAATGCTCACTGGAGACCCTTTGCTTCTTCCTTCTATATCTCCTTTTTTTACCTCCTTTTATACCTTTTATACCTCCCTAATGTTGGGATTAAAGGTGTGGGATCCCAAGCGCTAAGATAACGTTTGTGTGAGCCTTTTCTCTTTAGACTAGATCAATTTCACGTGGCTCAGTGTGGCCTTGAACAGAGAGAGATCCAACTGCTTGTCTCTTGAGTTCTGAGATTATAAGTGTGTCCCACCACAACCTGGCCCCTATGGCTGTGGCTAGCTCTGCATTTTTATCTCCATTGGCTTTATTAAATCATAAGTAATATATCATCACCACCACCACACACACACACAACACACCATCAGAGCTTGGGTCTGATCACCCCATCTTTCCTGATTGATTAATTTAGCAATTTGAGCAGAAGCAGTGAAAAAAGGGACCCAGGAATATGTTGCTCCAGGTGACAAAGTTCTGGAAATGCAGCAAGGGGCCTTTATGTAAACAAAAGTTTTACCAGGCCAGGGAGATTCAAAGATTTGCATAAAAGTTTTGTAAGGTTGGGGAGATGAAGGTGAGAAAGATTTATGGGATCTTGGCCCTTGGTGGGTTGGCTACTTTTGATAGGAAAAAGAAAAACATTTCTCACAGTAGTGAGACTGTCTCAAAACAACAAAAATCACAGATCATTGACAAATTAACCTACCTAAATACCGCCCCACACACACACACATAAAAGAAAACAAACAAACAAACAAGCAGAAACCCAAAATCCTTTTAGGACAGCTTTTCCTAAGGTCTCCCAGATGAGTTTATGAATAGGTCCTATTTTAAAGTGGAAGCTTCCAGAAGCTGACCCTGGCACAGACACAGTCATGTGATGCAGAAAGATGCTTTCTTTAGTGGTGATAATGACCCCATGAGATGTATCAGCTGCTGAAACTGCTGTCAGTTACAGAGTGACAGTCTGTGACGTTTACTCAATGGCAAAGATAGTTAGGAATGCTGTTCCCAAAGTGTATTCCCACCAGTAAGCGATGTAGAATCTATGCTATAAATGAAGCAATCCCAGGCAACATAGGGGACAATGAAAGAAGGGAGGGAAAAACTGTCAATCAAGGCAAGTCAGCAAATTTCTGGAGGCTACCTGTACTGCTGAATACATAGCCAGTCTCCCATCAGTATGGTATCAAAGGCAACAGTAGTAATTTAATATATTTTGGCTTAGAAGGATGTCTCAGTGGTTACAAGCAGATATTGCTGTTTTGTTTTGTT
Organism: Mesocricetus auratus; assembly: GCF_017639785.1. Classification (NCBI taxonomy): domain Eukaryota; kingdom Metazoa; phylum Chordata; class Mammalia; order Rodentia; family Cricetidae; genus Mesocricetus; species Mesocricetus auratus. Next base: position 99,156,686 of record NW_024429189.1, on the reverse strand, counting down.
TTGCTTTTTGAGGCAGGGTATCTCTGTGGCTTTGGAGGCTGTCCTGGAACTAGCTCTTGTAGACCAGGATGGTCTTGAATTCACAGAGATCCTCCTGCCTCTGCCTCCCCAGTGCTGGGATTAAAGGCGTGCGCCACCAACACCCAGTGCAGATATTACTCTTATGGAGGACCCAAATTCATTTGCCAGTTTATAAGGGATTATTCCCTCTTCTGGCCTCTGTAGGAACCTGCATATATACAGTGCATATGAGCAAGCAAACATTTTTTTTAATTAGCATAGAGGGACATGCCCTTAATATGAGTATAACGGGCCCTCAGACATTAGCACAACTGACTTCCATAATGGAAGTATCACTGAGGCCATAAAACTCAGCACATAGACAGCACCACCAACCAAATCAACGACCTAATCTATCAAAGTCCATAGTTCTGGGAAATTTGTAAATGTACTAATGTTAGCTTCTGTGGTTCCATTTCTGGCTAACGGCTCTTGTTAACTGAAGTATGTCAACCCAGAACATGGGTTTTTGTTTTGTTTTGTGCTTAAAAGCTCACCCTGAGTAAGGCCCGGGCTACACTGGGATCCACAACACTCTCTGCTGGCTAATAAAGACTTTCTATTGGCTTCTCTGCTGGATACCCCACAACATGAGCACCCCAGTGGACCTTTTCTGCCCATCCCAGATGCACTCCCAGGATAGTGCCTCTGTTCACGGTCACCATTGTGATCACCTATTGGGACTTCATCAGCTATGAAGAGCCGTCCTCTTAAATCCACAGGTCCCAGAGAGCTTGTTCTGGCTGTGATTCAGGCAAGATGGTCAGTAGAACGGAGGACAACATTAACAACAGGTGGAGATGCTTCCGAGGAAGGACATGGGGAAGGTCCAAAAGCACAGCTGCCGCCTGTGTTGGTGTTGCCACCATTGGCCTAAAGTACTTTGTGTTTTACGTATTTGTTGGTAGAATTTTGGTTTACTTTGCTTTGTGACAGAGTCTCACTACTAGTCCATCCCCGAAAGGTTTTTCTTTTCTTTGTTTTGAAACAAGGTCTCACATGGCCCAGGCTGGCCTCAAACTTGTTATATAGCTGAAGGTGATGCTGAACCTCTGGCCCTTCTGCCTCTACCTTTCTAGTGCATTACCACAGCCAGTTCTCGTGGTGGTGAGTACCAAGCCCAGGGCCTCAGATTACCTAGATAAGCACTCTGTCAATAACCTCCAGTCCCAGCTCCCCCTGAAAATTTCTACACATGGCTGGCTGTTCGTCTTTTCCAGCATGTCAGCTAGCCTCTATCCATTACTTGTTTCCCAAGTGAAAGAAGAGTAGGAATTGCTTGTAGAGAAAAAAAAAAAAGCTTGGACAGGTGTGGTGGTACACACCTCTAATCATAGCAGAGGCAAGCAGATCTCTGAGTTTGAGGTCATGCTGATCTGTATAATGAATTCCAGAACAGCCAGGGCCACATAGTGAGGCCCTGTCTCAAAAATCAAAAATAAAAATAAAAAACAAAATTAAAAGAAATCTCAGCCAGGCTAGGTGGCACATGCCTGTAGCCCACAGCTCTCAGATCTGGCTGAGGCAGGAGGACAGCTGAGTGTTCCAGGTCACTCAGGACAACAGAGTGAAATTCTGTTTCGAAAATAAGTGAATAAATACATAGAAACTTTCTGCTGGAAAAAAAAAAGAAATATCAGTGCTAGCATTCAAAAATGTTAATTAATTATTAATTTTAAGTGTTATGGGCCTGGGGTCACTTAGAGATTCACCAATCTGACCACAAATAAATTTCAACAAAAAAAGAGGCTTTATTAAATACTGGCCAGGACTGTGGATACTGGCCAGGTCCATATCTGAGACTCACGCTCTGAGTATGGGCCAAATGACATTAGTCAGGGCCTTAAAAAGCCAAAACCCACAAGGCTACAAACTTCCTGCTTTCGTTCAGTCAGGAGCAAGCATACACCCTGCCTACGTACTTCCTGCATATCCTGTGCTTGGGGCAACCAAGCTTGTTTACAGAAGCAAAAATATACAGCTTGCTATCTTACATTAACAACAGCCCCCAGCATTCCAGGGAATTATCTGTGCTTGAGCAAGTGGAGCATACAGGTTAGAGGCAGTTTTGTTTTCTAGATCTCTTAAGCGCCGTAATTTAAACTTAAAACATAATGCTAGCCATCACCTGTGTACATGGGTGTTGTCTGCATATATGTTTGTGTGCCAACTTGTGTGCCTGGTGCCCACACAGACCCTCGGACTGGAGTTAGGGATGATCATGAGTTGCCATGTGGGTGCTGGGAATGGAACCTGGGTCCTCTAGAAGAGCAGTCAGTGTTGACTGCTGAGCCATCTCTCCAGCCTCACTGTGCTGGCATTTTTTTGTTTTGTAATTTTAGAGAGGTGATTTTTTTTTATATACAGCTCTGTATTTGGTAAAAATTAAACATTTCAACTGGGGTGGCGGATGGAGTGGCACACCTCTTTAATCACAGAATTTGGGAAGTAGAGTCAGGCTGATCTCTGAGTTCAAGGCCAGCCTCATCTATAGAGCAAGTTCCAGGACAGCAACCAAGATTGAGACAGAGACAGAGACACAGAGAGAGAGAGAGAGAGAGACAAAGAGAAAAAGGAAAAAAAGAAACTGTTCTTCATGAGACACCAAGTCTTCCAGTACTTTGATCTTGGACCTCTGCACCCCAAGAGCTGTGAGAAGTGCATTTCTGTTGTCTACAAGCCATCCTGTTTATGGTATTCTGTTACAGCAGCCTCAACTCACTAAGAGAATATTCGATAATCCTCAGCTGACAAGTTAAAAACAGAATGTTCTAGGATGACAAAAGCTCATAAGTTGCATTTTGATCAGACCATGACCTCCATTCGGTTATGAAGAATAGCATCAGTCTATAAAGACAACACGTCTGTTTCCTACCCATGACACCTCAGCCCTTGAAGTCTCATTCTCCTCCCTAGAGGCGTCCACTCTTAACTGTCCCACGCACAGTGAGGCATTTTACACCGTTTAATGCTCTAAACACAAACTGTCTAACACTCAGTGTTCCAAGCCTTGCTTTTCTCACATGGAAAAAAAATTGTAGAGTTCATTCTAAAAGTGCCAGTGTTTCACCAGGGTTCCTCAATGTGACAAGAAGGCACGGGAGAGCCAGGCATTGGTGGCGCACGCCTTTAATCCCAGCACTCAGGAGGCAGAGGCAGGCGGATCTCTGTGAGTTCGAGGCCAGCCTGGTCTACCGAGTGAGTTCCAGGACAGGCTCCAAAACAATACAGAGAAACCCTGTCTCGAAAAACCAAAAAAAAAAAAAAAAAAAGAAGGCACGGGAGGCTAACACTGTTTTGAGTTTCTTCTTGTGAAATGGGTTGGCATGAAGCACCCACTGTGTGGTCTGGCATTCAGGGGATATGAGTCAGAGGACAGAGGAGCCAACCAGAGGTACATGGTGTGTCAACAGCTTTCCCCAAGCGTTTCCTGGTCAGCTTTGCCAGGATTTTACAGCTGTTGTTGGAGCTTGTGAGACGGAGGGATGTAATGAGCACACTTAAGCAGAGAAACAAATTAAAATAAGAAGGAGTCACAGTTTCAGAACCATTGGATGGGCAAGGTTTGCAAGTCAAATAGATGATAACTGTGCTGAAAGTGGAGAGTCAGAAATGAGGACTTTCAGACCCAGCCCTGGAAGTGGAAGCTGGAATTACCACAATAGGGAGCAATCTACAGAAAGGAAAGTTGAATGAAAACATACACATATATGTAATTGTGAATATGCAGGCTTGGGTGAGTGGGTTTGTGCACAAATGCATGTATGCACATGCACATTCAAATAAGATTCTTGCACGGAGACTGGAGAGATGGCTCAGCGGTTAGGAGCACTGACTGCACTTCCAGAGGACCCAGGTTCAATTCCCAGCACCCACATGGCAGCTCACAACTGTCTGTAACTCCAAGATCTGACCCCTCACACAGATATACATTCAGGTAAACAAATAACAACAACAACACCAATGCAAATAAAATAAAAATAAACTATACAAAAAAAATCTTGCACATATGAATTGGGACCTGTGCACATAAGCCTCCTTGGGTTAGGAGAGTGAAATGAGGGCATACTAGGGAGGATAGTGCTGCAGTTTTCAGCATGGATAAATATAAAAATAAAATGGTGCTAGGTGTGGTGGCACAGGCTGTAATCCCAGATACTTGGCAGGCATACACAGAAGATTTATAAGATCAAAGCCAGCCTGGCCACAGAGTTCAAACCTATCCTGGGCAATCTAGTGAGACCTGGTCTCGAAATAGAGTAGAGAGAAGCCTGGAGAAGCAGCTTGGTGGGGGAATGCTTGCTTCTACCACTTCATGAGGTCTTAGGTTCAATCCTCAGCACTGCAAACAAACAAACTAATAAGTAACACCAGTGAATGAAGAAAGCAAATGGAAAAGCCAAGAGTAAAGGGGATACATACCAATTTGTGAAACACAAAAACAATGCCTTGTGTTGTGAGCACAAATTTCCCCATTATCTCTACCAATCTCTGGCCCTGGAGGCTCTATAGAAGTCATGGCGCCTCCCTTCCTTCCACCTTTATTTTTATTTATTTAAATTACTCCCTTTGACTTTGATTTTTGAGAGATTTGTAGCCCAAGCTGACCTCAAACTTGTGATCTTCCTGCCTCCACCTCTTGAGTGCTAGGATTCTGAGCTCTCCAACTTATTTTTTATTTGATGTTTGAAAAGAGATCACACCACATTGTTCAGGATGGCCCCATGCTCCTGGCTTCTTTCAATCCCCTGCCTGTTTCCTGAGTAGCTGGTATTGTAGGTGTGTCACTATGCCTGGCTTCTTCCTCTGCCTTTTGTTTGTTTTATGCAATGGAACACACATATGGGAAGGAGTCTAGAGGGAAGAGAAGAGGGAGACCAGTGGGCTCTGGTCTCTTTCTCCTGTCACTGTACCTGGCTTTTTGGGCAGAAGCTGTGGACCACAGCTGTGCTGTCAGGGGACTCTGAATATTGGTAGGCAGATCTTTCTGGGTTCTGTACTGCTGCTTGTTGCCACCCCCAAAGACATCACACCCCTCACTGTGTGTCCCCTTCTTGAACCTTCGTGTTTGCAGGGAGACTTCATTGAACAGGTGTCTCTTCCCATTGTCTGTGGCCTGCTTGGACCTGGTTGATGCACATTGAAATGTGGGAAGACCTAGGACCATACTGTTCTCAGGAGCTAAAAATGTCTATGAAATAAGTAGAAGAGAAAATCTGGCAAGAGAGAGACAGCATTGTTAGCTGTATTTGCAGTTTTATTCATTTGTTAAATTAAAAAAAAAGTCATGATGGGAGATGATGGTACACACCTTTAATCCTAGCACTTCAGAGGCAGGTGGATCTCTGAGTTCGAGGTCAGCCTGGTCTATAGAGCAAGTTCTAGGACAACCAGGGCTACACAAAGAAACCCTGTCTCAAAAAAAAAACCCAGATAGATAGATATAGATAGATAGACAAACAAACACACAAATAAATAAATAAATAAGATGCATCAGAAGCAACTGTGTTAAAACTGTTTAAATCTGTTCAATCTAGGACAAGAGTAGCATATGAGACCCGAGGTAAATTGCACAGGATGGACAATTCTTCCTTTTCCTGGATACCTTGGATGGAGTCTTCACCAGGACCACCTCCAAAGACACAAATCCTACAGGCGTGAGGTGGGTCTGCTCTCAGTGCCTGGAGACAGTAGGAAACACACAACTACAGTGAGCAGGAGGGGTAAGATGAAACCAGGAGAAACTGGACCGGTCTGCCATTCTAGAAGGTGAGCTCTAAGCAGAATGTTGTCATCAGTGTTTGTTGGAAGGCCTGGAGAGCACACTCAGGCCTTGTGCACTCCAGGCAAATGCTCTATCTCTAAACTGTACTCCAGTGTAGGCAGAGTTCTTCATCAGGACTGCTGGCCAGCTCTGTCCCATCAGCTGACTCCCAAATCAACACACAGAGATTTATTATTAATTATAACTGCTCAGCCGATAGTTTAGGTTTGTTTTTAGCTAGCTCTTACAACTTAAATTAACTCACTTCTATTCATCTGTGAACTTCCCATCCTGCTTGCTCCGTGTCTTATGACATCCTGACTCCACTCTTCTCCCCAGCATTCTCTCTCCTGCCTCCCTGCTGGCCATTCAGCTTTTTTATTAAGCCAATCACAGTGGCATATATTCACACAGTATAAAGGAATATTCCACACTCCAGCTCTCAGTTTTGAAGTAGGGTCTCAATATACAGCCCAGGCTGGCCTGGAACTCAAAACCCACATGCCTACCCCTCCTTCCCCAGGACTGATATTACAGTTGTATACAACCCAGACCAGTTCTTAGACATTGACCTTGTGAACTAAGACCCAAATTCACTTGTTTGTTTCCATGTTGCTGAGGAAGTTGCCTATGTAGGCAAAAAGTAGATACAAACCAGTAAAAAAATTGCATGATTTTTCAAAATTCTTCCATGTTGGCTATTCTATAGCTTAGGACCTAGAATCAACCTTGTATGGCCTTGCCTAAGGTATAGCTATGAAGGTGTGCCTATGTGGAGGTGAGAGTATGTAGGTGTACATATATGTGTATGCATATAATGTTGAGGCTTTAAATAGTCTCATTGCAGTCAGATATGATGTTGTTTATCTGTAATCCTAGCACTTGAGACACGAAGGCAGGAGGATTTCCATAAGTTCTAAACTACATAGTAAGTTCCATACCAACTAGAAAGGAAGGGCTTGTCTTCAAAAGAAGGAAGTGGTATAGTGTTTTATTTGTGAAAGTTATATTTATTGCTCTACAAAAATAAATAACAGCTGTAGAATCTGCTGTCCCCCCATTGTAACCTCTATTCCTCTAAAATGAACACCACTGGAACTAGAAAATATAATCCCACCATTTGGGAGGCTAAGGCAGAAGGATCATCATTGGCTGGCCTGAGTATATAGTAAAGCCCTGTCTCTAAAGAACAAACAAACAAACAAGACTGGGTATATGGCTCAGTGGTAAAAAGCACTGAACACTGACTGCTCTTTCAGAGGTCCTGAGTTCAATTCCCACCAACCACATGGTGGCTCACAACCACGTCTGATGAGATCTGATGCCCTCTTCTGGATTGCAGTCATATATGCAGGTAGAACACTGTATATACAATAAATAAATAAATCTTTAAAAAAGTAAAACAAACAAAAGACCATAACACTGCTATTAAAAATATATATTTTATGCTTGTATAAACACATGCAGATAGGTACATTTTTGTATATGCATATACGAATTATATGCATGGTGTATGTGTGTGTATTCATGTGTATAAGTCCAGGTAGGCCATGGTGCAACTGTGCAGATCAGAGAACAATCTTAGATGTTGGTCCTCACTTTCCACTGTGTTTGAGACAGTCTTTTGTTCACTGATATGTCTGTCGGACTAGCTTTCCCAGGAGCTTCTGAGAATTCTTCTGTCTCCACTGCCCATCCTACCACAGGAACACTGAGACTACAGATGGAATCCAACCTAATGTAGGTTCCCGAGAATTTCAGTTTGGGTCTTCACACTTGCATGGCAAATGCTTTATTCACTAACTCACCTTCCCAATCCTAGATACATTAATTTTAATGTTAAAGACTTGACTCTATGCTTGGTCTCCAAATTTTTTTTTCTTTTTGCTTTGAAGCAGAATTTTGTATGGGTCAAATTGGTTTAGCCAGTTCACAATATAGCCAAGGATGGCTTTGAACACCTGACTTTCTGTGATGGCCATTCTTGGTTGTCAACTTGACTATACCTGGAATGAACTATAATCTAGAAATGGAAGGCACACTCGAGATCCAGATCTCGAGGCAAGAGATCAACATGCCTTTGGCCCAGATCTTGAGGCTGAATGACACACACCTTTAATCCAGATCTTAAGGTGAGTAGGCATACCTTTAATCTTGGCCATACCTTCTGCTGGAAGCCTACATAAAGACAAGAGAAGAAGCAATGGTGTGTGTTCTGTCTTTACCAGCTTGCCCTCACCTTTCAGAACATCCATTCCTACACTGGCATTGGAGCCTACTTCTTTGGAATTCCAGCATAGACAGAAGACCAGCTGAGACTCTCAGCCTTGTGGGACTGAGCAGTTACAAGTTTCTTGGAATTTCCATTCAAAGCAAGCTATTATTGAAATATAGCCTGTAAGTCTAAGCACTTGTGTGTGTGTGTGTGTGTGTGTGTGTGAGAGAGAGAGAGAGAGAGAGAGAGAGAGAGAGAGAGAGAGAGAGAGTAGAGAGAGAGATTCATTCCATAAGTTCTATAATTCTGGAGAACCCTCACTAATACAACCTCCTATGTCCCATTGACAACTTTTTAAATGAACTTTATTTATTTATTTGTTTATTTTTCTTATTTATTTATTGTTGAGGCAGGGTCTCACTATCTAGTCCAACTCATAGGCATCTGCTTGCCTCCATGCCCTAAGTGCTGGTGCTAAAGGTGTGTACCACCATGCCTGGCAAAGCATGAGTTCTTACTCATTTTCACCAGAACCCAATAATCAGGACATTCTGAGCACGATTTCAGCATTGGCAGTACTCACTGGTCATCCATGTGCCAGATTTTGTCTTGATACGGCCTCCAGGTCTGCTCAAATCTTCTTTGTAGCTGTTACATGTTGTCAATAAAATATATGAATCATAGCTCACTCTCTCATGCAAGGCGTTGTGCTGGCTCTAGCTTGTGACTCATGCCTTGTCTTGTATTTGGCCCTTGGTGTATATGAGTAACAATTTCTTTGGACTAAATCACCAAAATTTAAAGTGCTATGGCATGTACTTAAAGGTATACCATTAAACTCTCTTATCAAAGGCTCTGACAGTTCTCAGTTTCACCCACAGTGTTTATCCTTACAGGTATTGGACACCATCAGTTTTTAAGTTTTTAAGAAAGTACACCTCCCAAAAACAATACAGAGAAACCCTGTCTTGAAAAACCAAAAAAAAAAAAAAAAAAAAAAAGAAAGTACACCTCCTTACCAACTCTGAGAATGGTAGACTACGCCTGTAATCTCAGCACTTAAGAGACTGAAGCAAAATGATTGCTCTAAACTTAAACCTGGGCTGCTGTCTAAAAACACTCCCACCCCAAGCACAAAGCACAGGGGCTGATGCAAGTAAACTCAGGAGGCTGAGGCAGGAGGATCCCTATGAGTTTGAGGCCAGCAAAGGTTGCACAGTAATTTAAGGCCAGAGTGTTGGGACTATCGGCCTATTCCATCACACCTGATTGCTTTTCTTGTTGACTTACATCTATGTATATGATGTCTAAAATTCCTTTCACTGATGTACATATAAATGTCTATCTTTGGAATGGGCATGGAGGCACATGGCTTTAATTCGAGTACTAGGGAGGCTGAGGTAGGTGGATCTCTGTGAGTGTAAGACCATACTGGTCTATGTAGAGAGCTCTTGTATTAAAAAGTAAGATAATAACAATAAATCTCTATCTTTTTTTTCTGAGACAGGGTTTCTCTGTGGCTTTAGAGGCTGTCCTGGAACTAGCTCTTATAGACCAGGCTGGTCTCGAACTCACAGAGATCTGCCTGCCTCTGCTTCCCGAGCGCTGGGACTAAAGGGGTACACCACCACCTCCTAGCATAAATGTCTATCTTTACTTAAGTCTTCTCCTTTTTAAAGCCCCTGATCATCTGGACAGTGGTGGCATACTCCTTTAATCCCAACACTCTAGAGGCAGAGGCACGCAGATCTCTGTGAGTTTGATGCTACCTTGGTCTATAAAGTGAATTCCAGGACAGCCAGTACTATTACACAGAGAAACCCTGTCTCAAAAAAACAAAACAACATAAAACCTACCTTTTTATTTTTTGAGACAGTTTCACTATGTAGCTTCTGGGTGGCCTCAAACTCAGAGATTTCCCACCCCAGTCTCTGCCTCTTTGGTGCTAACTCCTTGTCTTTTTTTTTTTTTTTTTTTTGGTTTTTCAAGACAGGGTTTCTCTGTGGCTTTGGATGCTGTCCTGGAACTCCCTTGGTAGTCCAGGCTGGTCTCGAACTCACAGAGATCCGCCTGTCTCTGCCTCCCGAGTGCTGGGATTAAAAGTGTGCGCCATCAATACCCGGCTCCTCCTTGTCTTTTAAATTCAATTCTTAGTGCCTTTTGATTCAGAACATGTTTCATTTTTACAACACTGTTTTTTTGGGGGGGGGGTTGAGACAGGGTTTCTCTGTATTGTTTTTAGAGGCTGGCTGTGCTTTACAGCTCTGGGTGTGCTTTATGGACAAGTGACATGCAGAGCATAGCAACCACCCTGGGAGGGCCTATGGGCCATAACAACCAGTTGACCAATCAACACAGGGCAGGTCATCCAAACTTGGAAGCCCATCAATCCTGAGACGTTTGCATACCCTAGATACTCCCTTTACACTGCACTTTAAGATCCCTGCCTTGAGGTTCTCCAGCCATCTGCCATGGTGGCTGGGTGAAGGACCCAAGCTAATGGGTTAGCTCCTTAAATAACTTTAATAAAAGACTCTTCGCTTTTGCATCAAAATGGGCCTCTTAGTGATTTTGGGGTTCAGAATTTGGGCACAACAGTGTGCCCACATACATGCAAACACATACACAAATACACATATTACACACACACATAAAAAGAAGAAAAAGAAAAGAGTACCAAGATTGCTGATTTTTCCATATTTCTATCAACACTTTAACCTAAGAGTAGACACAATTCACATATAAGTAGGTATAATTTGTAATACATATGGTGTAATATGTATATGTTTGTACTGAAGAATAAATGGCCCTTATATATGCATACATGCTAGGCAAGTGTCCCACCACAGTCCCTGATATATATATATATATATATATATATATATATATATATATATTTTTTTTTTTTTTTTGGTTTTTTCGAGACAAGGTTTCTCTGTATTGTTTTGGAGGCTGTCCTGGAACTCACTCGGTAGACCAGGCTGGCCTTGAACTCACAGAGATCCACCTGCCTCTGCCTCCCGAGTGCTGGGATTAAAGGCATGTGCCACCAACGCCCGGCTCAGTCCCTGATATATAACTAACTATCTCTTTTTTATTAAAAAAAATTAGACATGGCCTCATTATGTAATTCCAGCTGGCTCCTGCCTCAAACTTCTGAGTGCTGAAATATATAGATGTTACAGATATACACTGCTATGCCAACTCTTTTCCCCTTGGTGCCCGAGACTGATCCCAGGCCCTTTCACATGGTAAAAAAAATGTTCTACTACTGACCTGGGGCCACGCCCCCTATCAGATTATCCTTGCAGAACAGCCGAACTGTTCAGAAAACACTCAAGAACACAAAGATCATTGTTGTGACTCAAGGAAGCACAAGGTCATTAGAAGGCTGTCTAGAGAAATGTAGAGGCTGGAACGAGCTTCTGCCTCTGATATCAAGATGAAAACTGGGTGACTGCCAGAGGAGTACAAGGCACCCCTTTGAAGTGAGAAGGCTCTGCTTGCACTTGGATCCTCCATCCTAGATGGATCTGGGCACCCCTTGGGATGGAAACTGTGGCCATGCCCGGTTGCACAGGACTCACCTGAGCACAGAAGCAGCAAATGTCACGTGGACCTTTGACAATTCTCCTGGGTCTCATTTGCTGTCTTGCCACAGGTACTGAAGAAGTGAGCAGAAACTTTCCGATGTTTTCAAAGAGGATGTTACAATAACCGAGCTCCTGAGTTTGCTAGAAAGCCGTAAGACTTGCCCCACTAAGGTTAAAGATTCTTTCCTCCCTTCAGTTTGGTCAGATATCTTGCTCACAGAGACTCATAGGAAACTAATGTGGGGCTGGAGAGATGGCTGGTGGTGTGCCTGCTGCCAAGGCTGACAACCAGAGTTCGGTTCCTGGGATCCACAGGATAAAAGTAGATCACCAACTCCTTTGAGCTGTTCTCTGACCTCCACATGCATGCTGGGGCACACACACACACACACACACACACACACACACACACACACACACACACAAATAAATATAACTAAAAATTAATACAGCCTGCTAGAATAATCATAACAAAGTATCATGAGGTAACAAACAAAGGATTCTAGAAGCTAGAAGTCTGAGATCAGGGTGCTACATGACTTAGCTTATAGATGGCCACATTTCTACTGTGTGCTTACATGGCCTTTTCTCAATGTGCTCATATGAATAGAGAGAGCCCTAGCTCCCTCCTTAAGGTCAGCAATGCTACCAGATGAAGACTCATCTTTTGTAACTTAAAAGCCCTATCTCCAAATATCCTCACTGGCTATAGGGCTTCAGTCTTAGGAGGTTTGAGATCTCTACAGTCCACAGCAAAGAGTAAGCAGTCCCTCTCTGTTCTCATCATGGAACAACCTAGTCACCCTCTAGGGACTAGGCAATGGCAGTTGGGAGGCAGATAGGATATGCGGCACAGGAAGAGAAGACCTGAAGGAAGAGCTCTGATTGAGGACTGTCTCAGAGTCATGAAGGTTGAAGGTAATTTTTCTACACGGTGACTCCAGCTGCATGAGTCCCTTGATCACCCTTCCTGTTGCTTTTGGGAGAATGCCCAGACTCTGCCACTGCAGAATCACTGCCTACTCCACTGTCCAGCCTCTCCTTGCCACCTGCTGAAGCAATCCTACTGAGCTTTATCTCGGGGGCCAAGGAATCCCCTTCCACCTTTAGGCCTGTGCACCGTAAGTTCCCAGAACACTGATCCATGCAGACGGCAGCTCCATCTCATCCCCTCTCCTCGGTTTGTGCTAGATAGTGCCCTTTCTCATCTTAGAGGTCTCAGAAGAGAGGAAGTCTGGAATCTATAGATGTGACATGTTTGTGCACGTGCAAACTGTATCCCTAAGAGACACTGTGAACTGAAAACCGAGTCTAAGTTTAGGTGGATTCCAAGCTCTTCCCTCTCCCAAGATCCTCTAAAAATAGTGCAGCACTTAGGAAATCTGCCTTGCTCTTAACACAAACATGCTCAGATCTGAATCCAACAGAAAAAGGCTTTACTGCCTGGGAGAAAACCCATGACTCCTAGCGGGTGACATGGGTGGATAAGGAAGTGTCTGAAATTATTTGCCTTCCTTTCAGAGTTTGTCTCCTCCCACACTCCTGAGCTCTGCCTCAAAAACAAGGAGACAGGAACAACCTGTAAAATCAGTTGATCACCAAGGAGAAAAATGCAGAGTGTTGCACCCTGTGTACCTCATGTTCAAGAAGGAGATTCAGATGAGCCAAGAGCAGAGCAAAATTTATTTAACACCAGCAGCTGATCATAGTCTGTTTGTTTTGTTTTGTTTTTTTATTTTTCAAGACAGGGTTTCTCTGTGGCTTTGGAGGCTGTCCTAGAACTCGCTTGGTAGTCCAAGCTGGTCTTGAATTTACAGAGATCCGCCTGCCTCTGCCTCCCGAGTGCTGGGATTAAAGGCGTGCACCACCAATGCCCGGCCATATTCAGTCTTATCTAACAACTGTGTGTGTGTATGTGTGTGTGTAAAACGACAACCCGTGGGAATCATTTTTCACCTACTTACCGTATGGGTCCCAGGGATCAAATTCCAAGAATCTGACTTGGTAGCAAGTATTTTTACCTTCAGAGCCATGTTGCCAACATTAAGATGTTTCTTCTGCTGTTTGTGTTCATATTTTTATTTAAAATTATTTTGTTTCTTTGAGGCAGTCTCACACATAACCCAGGTTGGCCTTGAAACCACCATATAGATGAGGATTACCTGGAACATCTTATTCTCCCGCCTCTCCCTGCTGAGTTCAGAGATTGTAGGTGGGCACCACTATGCTCTGTTTATTCAATGCTGTCAATTGAACCCAGGACCTCATGCATACTAAGCAAGTACTCTACCAACTGTGATACATCCTCAACTCCTGATGCTTCTGTTCTCATGAGAAAAAAATGAGCCCAGAACTTGTAGGAATTTAATTTGTCTGTAGTATTGGTATACTGGCTAGAAGGAAGCTATGACCACCAATGGCTCACATGTACCCTCTGAACTCCACATCATTGCATGGAAAAGGAGATCTTGAGAGCTGCAGTCACAGCTGTGCTTTCTCCTCCCGTCCTCCCCCTCCCCCTCCCCCTCCTTCTCCTCCTCTACAGGCTCTCACTATGTAATCCTGGCTGGCCAGGAACTTGTTTTTTAGACCAAGATGGTCTCAGACTCACAGAGCTCCTCTTTGCCTCTGGAATGCTGGGGTTAAAGATGCTGGGGGTGTGGTTACCACATCTGGCCTCACAACCTTCTGGGAGCCTGTTCTCCTTGTTGCCTGTTCTCCTTGTCTGGAAAAACCAAATAAACAAACAAACAAACAAACAAAGTGGACAGCTCCCTGGTGAGACTCTCAGGCGACATCTCGTCTCCTTAGCTGCCCAATGAGGTGTATCATTGCTTCCTCCCTGCCTTCAGCCCTCATAGTTACTCATAGGACACACACGGATGGGCAGATGCTACTTAGAGATTATGTCTTTTTTGTTCTTTCCAGAAATGCCCTTCAGCAACAAGTGTCTGTAAACAGTCAGCAACAATGTTGAAGACAGAGCAATGACCTCTAAAAGATCTCACCTCAGATTTGCTATTTGTTTGGTCTGTTTGCTGTTGCTAGAGACTCAGTGACTTATGAAGAAAAGAATTACTTTTGTTCATGGATCTATGGTGACTTTCTTACTAGGAGAGGTCATCGTGGCATAGGGTTTCATGTGGCAAGGGAGGACATGCTGGCGACCTAGCTTCATGGGGGTTAGAGGAAAGCTACTCCCCCAGAAAATCCAACCGGTCCCAGCACTGGCAGGAGGATTTGGCAACTCAAGGCTAACCTGGACCACTGTGAGAAAAAAAACAAAAACAAAACAAAAAAACAGGGGAGGAAGGAAAGAAGGGAAGGAGGGTACCCATTAGCGCATGATCTACTGTTCATAGAATGAGCATCTCCCAGGAGAGGTACCTTCCCTATTTTTACAATTCATTTGTAGGGTGAATTTTTTCCATATTTAACCTTCCTCTTTTTTTTTTTTTTTTTTTTGAGACAGGGTTTCTCTGTATTGTTTTGGAGACTGTCCTGGAACTCACTCTGTAGACCAGGCTGGTCTTGAACTCACAGAGATCCGCCTGCCTCTGCCTCCCAAGTGCTGGGATTAAAGGCCTGCGCCGCCAACGCCCTTAACCTTCCTCTTAAGACACTAGGAAAAGCCGATCTCCTCCACCAGTACTCACCATGCTGGTTTTTTGAGTTAGGGCTGGAAAGCAAAGAGAAGTTTTCTGTCACCGGATATGGACGAAGAACGAAGAACGCGCTGTGGCTTCTGAGTTACTGGCATATTGTGAGAAGAGCATGGGAAAAGCTTATTAGACAACATAGCAGCGGAGGTAAGAAAGAGTCATGAAACCTGACCTGCTTGCCCAGCCCCCTCTGCTGCCAGCCTTCCTCTGCAATTCTGGACTTATAAACCAATGATTTCACTTCAGTATCAGGCAAATTGAAATGTCTGAGTGAAATACAATGTGCCTCTGAAAATGCTACAGGAAGTTGGCCGTGGTAGCACATGACTGCAGTCCCAGCACTCCAGAGCTAAAGTCAGGGGGATTACAAGTTGAAGACCAGCCTGAGCTACATTGCAAGACCCATTCCCAATAGCCAGGCCTGGTGATACATGCCTGTTGTTCCAGCAATGAGGGAGTAGAAGCAAAGGATCATGAATTTAAGACCAGTTTGTGTTTCATAGGGAATTTGAGGCTAGCCTGGGCTACATGGAACCCTGACTCAAGGAAAGAAAATATGTTCTCAAATTTTATTTATTAGTGTTTCTCATGTTTTGTGTGTGTGTGTCTAATTTACAAAAGTAAAGACTATATTTCCTTTAACCATGGTCTCCTTAAAGGTACAAGAGTTCTTCATGCACCATAACTAGGCCTTTTGAAGCTTGGTCTAGAGATGAAAGCATGAAATAATTTCTAAGCTGCAGGACTTTCATTTTATTTATGTTTATTTATTAGGGGTGTGTGAGTGCTAGGATCAACATGTATAGAAATCATCTTTAGGCTTGGTGTCAAGCACCTTTACCCACCAAGCTATCACTGGCCCTGTAGGGCTTTTTTTTTTAATGGAAATGTATAATCCATTGTTCTAGTTAGCGTTTAAGTGTCAAGTTGACACAGCCTAGGCTCACCTGGGATGGGAGTCTCAACTGAAGAATTGCCCAGACCAACTGGGCTGTAAGCATGCTGATGGAGTATTGTGTTCATTGTTAATTGATGCAAGCAAGGCCACTATGAACAGTAACATTCCCTGGGCAAGCATCACTGAGCTATATTAGAAGGCTAGTTAAGTATGAGCCAGTGAGTAAAGTCAGCAAGCAGTGTTCCTCCATGGTTTCTGCTTCAAGGTCCTCCTAGAGTTCCTGCCTGATTTCCCTCAGTATCAGACTGTGACCAGGAAGTATAAGCCAAATAAACCCTTTACCACCAGCCCCTACCACCCCAAGTTACTTTTGAAAGAGATGTTTTATCGCAGCAACAGAAAGGAAAGCAACACCTGCAGACAGTTACATACACACGAATAATCAAAGCTTCTCATGTGCTGGGTACCATGGCAATATTTTACTTGCGGGATTTTCCTGTGCTTATGTCAAATGTGAATTCACTGGAGACTCCTAAGAAGGCTGTGTAATTAGCACCATTATTATCAATGTTAAATTACTGTTGAACCTGTCTGGTGAATTTCAAGAGTGCTGTGTAACTTGCACAGAATTTGATAGCTCTTCATTTATTCTGAATTGAGCCACTTTGAATGCAGCTTTGAGTCAAGATTTTTTTTGTTTCCAGAAAGCAGGAAATGTAATGTATACAGGATATGCAGTCTACACAGACAGACACACAGACACACAGACACACACACACACACACACACACACACACTGCATGGATTTTGTTTTCTCGCAGACATCTAGAGCAGTTTCTATCACGCCATTTGGTGAACAGCTTCAGCTGGATCCCTTTTGTGCTGTTGAGAGCAGTTGAGGAGAAACAACAGTTAGATCACAGATCTCTTTGATATTCCTGAGACCTGAGAATTACACACTGATCCAGGAAGGGCGAGGCAGATCAGGGAAAAGAGAGAATGCTGCTTATGGAAAAAGGTGAAATTTTATATTCTTTGGACAGAGACAACTTCGAAAATTACAGGGTGTGTTTGGAAAACATTTTACTTCCTCCTTTTATATTTAGATTCAGACTGTGCTAAAAGTTGATGTTTTTATGTAGGGGAAAGGGGATTTAAAACAGGTTCTCATGTAACCAAGACTGGACCAGGTCCTTCTGTCATTTCCCCAGTGCAAAGATCACAGGTAGGCACCACACCCAGAGTCTGTATATGTATATCTTTCCTGAAGAGTTGTTTAGTGGTTAAAAGCACCCACTACTTTTGCAGAGGCAACACCCTTTTCTAGCTCAACAATCACACACACACACACACACACACACACACACACAGAAATGAATCTTTCTTTAAGGAGAAAAAAACATGGACCAAAGACTTTCATCTAAAATCTGAGATGATGGAGAAATACTTCAAGATATAGACAAGATGCCGGGCGGTGGTGGCACACGCCTTTAATCCCAGCACTTGGGAGGCAGAGGCAGACAGATCTCTGTGAGTTCGAGACCAGCCTGGTCTACAAGAACTAGTTCCAGGACAATCTCCAAAACCACAGAGAAACCCTGTCTAGAAAAACAAAAACAAACAAACAAAATAAGATAGAGACAAGAACTTTCTGGAAAGAACTGTAAAGTGTTGCTCCAAGTCAGACAACAGGACATGTGCTGCTCAGGAGAAATGAACCAGAACTCAAACCAAGCTCTTTGGACAAGGGCTGGAGCTCAATCTATAGCTTAAAAAAAAAAAGGTAAAAATATTTAAAGTCTACAAAGTGAGTTCCAGGACAGCCTGGGCTGTTACACAGAAAAACTCTATCTTGAAAAAACAAAAGAGAAAAAAAAAACCATTGTATTATTACTAATTACACCCATGTCTGTTTGTGGCTATGTGCATGTTGGAATGCCTGTGGAAGCCAAAGGTATCAGACTTCCCTGGAGATGGTGTTATAGGCAATTGTGATAGGTCTGACATGGGCATTGGGAACTGAACTTGGGCCCTCTGTAAGAGCAGTTCAGCTCCTTACTGCTGAGCCATCTCTCAGCACCAGGCAGGGGTTTTGAGTTTACTGGAGAACAAACTGATGGAGAGGAATGAATTAGCAAGGTTTGGGTGTAGGACCACTAAAGTGGAAAACAAAAAAAAACAGAAAGGGAGACCAGGAATAGCATTGTATTTTTTTTTTTAAGACAGGGTTTATGTAGCCTAGGCTAGCCTTAAACCTGCTATTTAGCTCAGCCTGGATTTTATGCCTCAGCTTCCATGTGTTGGAATTACAGATGTGTACCACTCCCACAT
Organism: Mesocricetus auratus; assembly: GCF_017639785.1. Taxonomy (NCBI): domain Eukaryota; kingdom Metazoa; phylum Chordata; class Mammalia; order Rodentia; family Cricetidae; genus Mesocricetus; species Mesocricetus auratus. The sequence goes on along the minus strand of NW_024429189.1, from coordinate 99,138,163 downwards.
CTGTGAGGGGAGTGGGGGGATTATAGGGTCTCATGTAGCTGAGGCTAGCTTGCTGTGTAGCCAAAGATCGCCCTGAGCTTCTGATCCTCCTGGATCCATCTCTTAAGTGCTGGTATCGCAGACATTTGCCATCATGCCCATATCCTCCTTTGTTTCTGTTTCTATTGGAGCTAACGAGACAAGTGAAGCAAGAGGGAAGAGTTCTGACAATGTGGCCTGGTCAAGAGAATGGGGAAGTAGAGCCTGTACAAGTGTCACCACTGTATAAGTTGAGAGGGACTAAATGTCTATCGTACTGATAAACAGTTGCTACCGACAACATCCTTGTGGTTTCTTTCTGGCTGTCAGGTGTACTGTAGAGGGAAAGTTCTTTTCTTTCTGATTTCCTGCCTAGAACATACACATGGACGTTCTAGGGTGTAGTTCAGTTGGTAGAGTGCTTGTCTAGAAAGCATGAGGTACTGGGTTTAATCCACACCAACATATAAATAAGCCATGGCAATTCACACATGTAAGCCCAGCACTCCAGTAACACAGCCACTTTGAGGTCAGTATGGTCTACATGAAACCCATTCTTTTTTTTTTGGTTTTTTCGAGACAGGGTTTCTCTGTATTGTTTTGGAGGCTGTCCTGGAACTAGCTCTGTAGATCAGGCTGGCCTTGAACTCACAGAGATCTGCCTGCCTCTGCCTCCTGAGTGCTGGGATTAAAGGCGTGCGCCACCCAATGCCTGGGCCATGAAACCCATTCTTTAAAAAAAAAAATAGTGATTGTTCCTAAGTCATTTTAAAATGTAGGAAAATTCTTTTAAAGGAAAATCTTTTCTTTTAAAATTATCTTATTTTTATGTGCAAGGATATTTTACCTATGTGAATGTCTACGGACCAAATGTGTGCCTGGTGCCTCTGGAGACCAGAAGAGGCTGTAGGATCCCCTAGAACTAGAGTCACAGATACTTGTGAGCTGCCATGTGGGTGCTGAGAATCAAATCTGGGTCCTCTGGAGGAGTAGCCAGTGTTCCTCACCCCTGAAGCTGTCTCTCCAACCCTGAAAGTAGGAAAATTCAAATCTGTTCATCAACTTCAAAATAAAAGACTAGTCAGTGATTTTTTTTAAAGAAAATTTACAAGAGAAGCCTTTTAAGGAGCCTACACCCATACTTTCAGGCATGTCTTGCTTTCTTCCTGAAATTCTTTCTCTTAACTTTAGCTCAGACTTAAAAATCTATATTAATATCCTTTTTAAATAACTCTGATTCCGTCAGAAAGAAAGGCGGGGAGAGGAAGGGGAGGAATGCAGAGGGAAAGAATGCATGAGGGGTAGCAGAGTCCTCTAAGTTCCTCCCAGCTCTGGAACATTTGCATTGTTAGTCTTGCTTTACTTTCCTAAGAGTGGAAGAGCTTGGAGCAGGCCCATTCCTACAGGATGCGGGTAAAGAAGGCTGGATTTTGGGATTGGCCAATTTGGCTGACTCACCGAGTGTGGCAAGCTTCCTGTCTCCGCTGCTGAGTAACAAAAGGAGAGCTGTGTTTGTGTCTCATGGCTTTTTGTAACTTCCAGTTCACCAGATGCTGCAAGTTAGACTTGGGACTGATGTAATGTCCCACAGAAGTGGAACAAAAGCCAGTCGGGTACCTCCTGTCTGTAACCCCAGCACTCAGGAGACAGAGGCAAGAGGGTGTCGTGAGTTTATGGGCAACCTGAGCTGCAGATCTTGTCCCATAAAACCAAAAGGATGAAGATGAAGAGTAGGAATTGGGAAGGTGGGGGGTTAATGGGAAACTCCTATCTCCTATAAAAATAATTCCTCTCACAGGGAAGAAAGCAAAAACAGTCTTAAGATAAAGTCTGGTTAGCTGGTTTATGAAAATGTCGGTCAATAGCCTGGCCTTTATGATAAACTAAAGTTTCTGATTAGGAATAGTGGCATACACCTTTAATTCCAACACTGGGCAGGCAGAAGCAGGCAGGTCTCTCTGAGTTTAAGGCTAGCCTGGTCTACATATTGAGTTACAAGGCCAGCCAGGGCTTCATGGTGAGACCCTGTCCAAAAAAGAAAGAAATGAAGAAAGGAAGGAGGGAGAGAAGGAGGGAGGGAAGGAAGGAAGGAAGGAAGGAAGGAAGGAAGGAAGGAAGGAAGGGTTAATTAGTTAAGGTTTCTGGGCTGAGGTTGAAGCTCCATGGGAGAGCATTTGCTGAGGCCTAGGGTTAGGCCTCAGCCTCAGAAACTAATAATGACAATAGTACTAATATTTCTTTCTTTCTTTCTTTCCTTTTTTTTTTTTTTTTTTTTTTTTTGGTTTTTCGAGACAGGGTTTCTCTGTATTGTTTTGGAGGCTATCAGTCCAGCCCAGCCTCGAACTCACAGAGATCCGCCTGCCTCTGCCTCCTGAGTGCTGGGATTAAAGGCGTGCGCCACCGCCACCACTGCCCGGCTTTAATATTTCTTTGGTGTTAGTTTGAATTTTCCACTGAGTCCTGAACCAAAACTTCACAAAGATGGCAGGAGAAAACATAGAAAGGATTTCAGCTCCACACTAAAATTTCTTTCTTAGAGAAATTAATGTAAACAGCATTTATTTCCTCAAGGATGGGTTCATTTCCTCAAGGACGTGGGAGTCTGGGATCTTTGACCTTGTGGTATCTGGTGACTCATTTTTTTTTCCTTGATGCAAAAGTCAGTTTATTTGTGTGAAAATGCTTTGCTTATGCAGATCTGTTCTTCAAAACATATGGTTCTTCCTAAGGACTTTATCTGCCCACTCACTACTTTATGACTCTCTCGTTTCCTAACTCTTTCCAGGACTGGGGATCAAACCTGAGTCCTCGCACACAGCAGGCAAGCATCCTACCACTGAGCCGTACCCCAGGCTCATAAGATTATATTGACACACACAAAATATTTTTGTCTTCTCGAAGGATGGTTCTCTGGGGGCTCCCTTGTGAACTAGATGTTCAGGATCAACAAAGTCAACAAAGGTGATTTGTGCTTTTCTGAATGCCAGAAGCAAGTGAGGCAGACCCCTGCATTCATTTCTGCTGAAAACTTGGCTGTTGATCAGCATTTCCACCAAGTGACTTCAAAGCATAATTATGCAAGGTGTGACAGTGCACACCTGTGATCCCACCACTGAGAGACTGAGGCAAGAGGATTTCAACTTTAAGGTCCGCCTGGGCTGCAAGCAATATATACAAAACACAAAAGCAAACAAACTCAACGGCATAATTATTAGACCTGTTGTCAGCTCAGCACATATGACAAAGGGTCTTGTGAGAAGTTGTACTCTGGGCGAACTCTAAATGCCTTCCCCCGTCCCTAAATGAGTTGCTGTACTGGTGTGGCTTTCTATTGTTAGATTTCCTAGAAACGTACGAATTTCTAAGAGCCAGAATCTAATCTACAATTTCATTCATGCGCTCCCATGGCATTTAAATTGCATTCAAGTCTTCTGCTCCTGTTTCCATGCACATCTCCTGGGACTGTGGTCTTAGAGAAGGAGAGAAGGAGAGAAACAACAGACTCTAGTGAGAAACACAGGAAACGAGGCTTACCGTGAGAAAATTCTTCTGGTGTTTACATGCTCAGTTGAGTACAGCTGTGTCATCGAGGGCCCAGCCTACAACAAAACAGGAACTGGGTTTCACGGAAAGGGTCTCAAGAGCATCCTCATTGTTATGTCACGTGCCAGTGTGTCTTATCGGCATGTAGATTTGAGTGTTGCTGTGCAGTCAGTCACATGCAGCGGGATTTCCAGGTAGAAAAGTGGAATGCTGTTTTCCTATTTTTTTTTTCAGATCTAACACATTCTTTAAGACACTCAATTCGCTTAGCTGTAGGAAAACTGGGCTAGCCTTAGGACAATGGGATTTACTGTGGTGATGGAAAAAGAAGACTCGAGTCATAAAGGAACAAAATGACTTATTTCAGACAGGATGGGGGGGGGACACTCTGAGTAATAAGCTAAGACCCAAAGGACGAGAAAAGATTAGGGCAAGAGTTCCTAGAAGATGAAACAGTTTACACAAAGACCCTATGGCTGAGCAGGATTAGTGTTATGAGCCAAAGACAGTGACATGAAATGAGTTTGGGAAGGTGGTTAGAATTTCTGGAACTGGAGAGATAGCTCAGTAGTTAAAAACTCTTGCAGAGCCAGGCATTGGTGGCACACGCCTTTAATCCCAGCACTTGAGAGGTAGAGGCAAGCGAATCTCTGTGAATTCGAGGCCAGCCTGGTCTACAGAGCAAGTGCCAGGATACACTCCAAAGCTACACAGAGAAACCCTGTCCGAGAAACACAAAACAAACAAACAAAAGTTCTTGCAGAAGACCCAAGATGGGCTCCTAGCTCCCATACCAGGTGGCTTACAGAGCCTACAGCTCCAGTTCCAGGCGTCCCAATGCCTCTGGTCTCTGTGGGCACCAGCACTCATGTACACACATATACATGCACATACATGATTTTTAGAAATTAATGTTTTGGAAATTCTCACTGTGTAGCCCTGGCAGCCTAGAGCTTGCTATAATGATGAGGCTGGACTTGAACTCAGAGATCTTCCAGCCTTTGTCTCCTGAGTGCTGAGGGAAACAAAATATCTTTTTTAAAAATTCCCTTTCTGGGGGCTGGAGAGATGGCTCAGCAGTTAAGAGCACTCACTGGCTGCTCTTCCAGAGGTCCTGAGTTCAATTCCCAACAACCACATAGTGGCTCACAACCATCTGTAATGAGATCTGGTGCTCTTTTCTGGTATGGAAGAAAACAAAGCACTCATATAAATAAATAAATATTTTAAAAAACAATTCCCTTTCGGCAGCAACTTGGAGGTTTCTTCAGGTTTCTATCATCTATCTGTCTATATACCTACCTACCAACTTATCTATGTTTTTGGAGACAGGGTCTTGAGGACTTCAGTCTCCCAAATGCTGGTATTATAGATCCATTCCATCATGCACTAGGGTCAGTTTATTTTTAATTCTTTGTGTAGTAGAAATCCATTAAGGTGTTTTGTGTAGATTCTAGTGTAAAGTGGCTTTTGTTTTCTCATACATATCTGTTTTTCTGTGATAAGAATAGATTGGCTGCAACAGGAGATGGACAGTAATAGAGGTGGCCATGCTTGTGGTGGGCTCTGGAGGTAGAACAGACAGCACTCTGATGTACTGGATGCAGAAAGTGAGGGGAAAGACAAGCCAGGGCATCTAAATGACAGACGGTGCTGTTTCAAGACAGGTAAGGGTTAGGGTGGAGCAACAGGTTTGGACGGCAAGGAACCAGAGCAGCCGGTGGCACATCTGGGTGGCCATGGGTTCCCTGATGAAAATACGAACATAATTTGGACATAGTTACCTCGAGCTGCAGGGAGAGATCGGGGCTAGGAACATAAATCTCAGCATATGGCATTTGATGCCATCAAAACTGTTGAACTGGATAAGATCACACAGAAGAACACAGATAAGACCCAAAGCGCTCAAGATCCTTAACATTCCGGGGACTGAATAGTGGCAGTACACAGAGAGCCAAAGATGTGGCAAACAGTGAGAAAGGGACATTCCTGGTACTAGGAGAACATTTCCAGAAACACTGGGCGATCGACTGATTGGCATTACTTAGATCAGAACACTCGAAAACAGAAACATGCAACATGCGTGGGGTTGGGCAACATACGCCTATGATGAAAGCTGATTTGGTGAGGTTGACGGGGAAGAGCCGGCCAGAGGGAAGTGGAGACAGAATAGAGAGGGCAGGCTTCCAAAAGCTCAGGCCCAGATGAAAGCTGTTTTAAGGCCTTTTGCTTCCCTGCACCTTGTGAAAGAACAAAGCTCTAAGGTTACTGTCAGATTGCAACCCGGTGTTCCCTTCCTGTTTTGATCACAAAGTCTGCTTTGCTTCAGTTTTCAATTAGAGCTTACCAGAAAATCATCTCCTTTCATCCCAGCACGAAGCCTCGACGTGATTGTTCTGCAAAGCTAACTCCTAATGATATTGGCACACGTGAGCTTCCTGGCTATGTCCTTGTTGAGTGGGGATATCATTCTGGTGACCCTGATTTCTTGTTAGAAGTTCAAAATATCTTTCTATCATCATGAAGCCAATTAATATTTCAAGAGAAATATTCTTCTTGCTGTAGTTCAGCCAAGAAATTGAAAAGGATCGAGCATGGCCAGCCCGCTTCTGTTGTTTGTGCAGGGATGACAGCAAAAAGAGGAATTGGCATTGTTGTCCTCTGTTTTCTCTTATCCTCTGCTGCCACGCCAGGGACTGCCGACTATTGAGTTGTCTCACTCCGCTCCCAGATCCAGGAACTAAAACAGCACTTGCCTTTTTCTGACTGCCCTTGGGTCTAACGCTGCACCCCTTCATCGTTCTCTCCCCCCTTTGGACAAGCGCAGTCGCTCAACCATCTCTTCCTCTGTCACTGACTACTGCTGACCTATGGGACTAATAGGACACCGTGGAAATGATATGTGATGGCTTCCAAGACTAGGCAACAAAATCGACAGTGGCCTTTCACCTGCTTTCTCTGGATCTTGTGCTCTTGGGGAAGGCACCACCACGTCAAAAGAACCTGGAAACAATCCACAGAGAGGCAACCAGAAAGAAGATGAAGCGCCTTTCCAAGTTTCCTTCCAAGGACCAGGATCCATTTTGGAACTGAATCTTCCAACTCTAGCAGAGTTATGGGTAGCTACATACCTGGCAGCCATCTTGAGTTGTGGTCTCCTGAGAGATCTTAAGCCAGAGCCCAAAATGAGCAGCTCTTAAAACTTGGTAGATAACAGAGTGCTTCACTGAGTTTGTATGTTTTAAGGAAAAAATTTTTTTCAAACTCAGGTATGTAAAAGGCACTTTTAGAAAATAGAAAAATAGATTCGAAGGAGCCAAGGCATATATAATGAGCATTGTTTTGTTTCTGTTTGTTTTTGAGACAGATTCGTATGAAACCCAAGCTGGCCTTGAACTCTGAATCCTTCTGTCTCCATCTTCCAAGTGCAGGGATTACATGTGCCGGGTTTGAAGAGAATCATTATTGCACTTTGATGTGTTTTGAGATGTAGAAATGGGCAGAAGATGCTGACCCGTCCTTGAACAGGTCTCAATGTTGCTTTAGAATCAAAACATCCCTTGTATTTGTTGGAGCTTCTTTCCTCCCCTAAAAAAAACCAAATGAACAAAATCCCCAATCTTTATTGAACTAGATTACTGTGGCAAACTTAAAATAGCCACTCTGTGGGAAACCAGTCACCAGGTGAGATGTCATTCTTTGGTGCCCGTGCTGTGAGGAAGGAGGGTGAAAATAAAGATGCCTGTTCCAGCCATTCCAGCTGAGAGGCCACGCATGAGCAAAGAAGGCATCATGGGCATGTGGTCCAGTCAGGATCAGCTCCGTGAGAAATCCCGAGTCCCCAGCTGAGCCCGGCCAGTCAGCAGCACTGGGAGAGATAATGAGATGGTTGTTTGAAGCCACTGAATTTCAGAGTTTGCTCTGCAGCAAAATAAATCCCATGAATGAAAGAGGGAATTGATCAAAGGAACAGCAGAAACCCTTCTGAGGGCTACTGGGCTTCTGTGTGTGACAGAGCCGTTTGTCTGGCTGTGTGACTTTATGCAGCTTTGTTTCCCAAGGCCAGGAGCAGAGTAAGAGGACAGTGGAGTTTCTGCATGGTTTGTATTTTACCACAGGGCATGAGGAGACGGCAAGCACCCAAGGAGTGATGAATAGGCATTTAATAAAGTTGGGTTTATTTGTTTGCCTTTTAACCAATTTACTTGTAGTATAGGAGTTGAACTCAGCAATCCTGCCCCCCCCACACACACCCTTCTTCTCATAAGAATAATGCAAGCGGGCTGGAGAGATGACTCAGTGGTTAAAAGTACTGGTTGCTCTTCCAGAGGACCGGGGTTGAATTTCCAGCACTCACATGACAGCTCACGACTGTCTGACTCCAGTTCCAGGAGACCTGACACCCTCATACAGACTTACATGCAATGTAGGCAAAAATACCAACACACATAAAAATAAATCTTAAAAAGAAAAAAGAGCTGGGTGTTGGTGTCGCACGCCTTTAATCCCAGCACTCGGGAGGCAGAGGTAGGCAAATCTCTGTGAGTTCAAGGCCAGCCTGGTCTACAGATCGAATGCCAGGATAGGCTCCAAAGCCACACATAGAAACCCTGTCTTGAAAAACCTAAAAAAAAAAAAAAAAAAAGAAAAGAAAGAATAAGGCAAGCATTTCACCACCATTAAGCTGTATTAGACAGGATTTGATATTAAAGTAAAACAAGAGTCCAGAATGGAGGTGTGGTTCCTACAGACTTGTCTAGAACAATGCTATCCAACTAAATTCACTTGTCAACCACAATTGAGACAGCAGGGACAGGACTAGCAACAGCTAATGACTGGTCTCAGGCATTTCCTCCTCTTAACTCCCAGCCACCTTGCTTTATTCAGAGTTGTGCGTCTTTCAATGTACTCACTCCTGCACTCCAGTGATCCCCAGTCTTGAGATGGCGGCATCTAATGGCACAGGGGCTATTGTGTTCTTTTGGACATCTTGTAGCTCTTTGCTCAGTGCTCAGAGAAGCTTTTTATCAAGAATGTGTAGATGGTTGATATTTAAAAAGAAACATCACACTGGGTGTTGGTGGCGCACACCTTTAGTCCCAGGATTTGGGAGACAGAGACAGATCTCAGAGAGTTCGAGGCCAGCCTGGCCTAAAAGTGAGTTCCAGGACAGGCAGGATTGTTACACAGAGAAATCCTGTCAAGAAATATCAACTGGTTTTATCACTAACTTTTTCTTGAGCATGAGACATTTTGTGCACTTTCAAAACCACCATCAGTCACTATGGTTTTTGTTTTGTTTTGTTTTGTTTTTCGAGACAGGGTTTCTCTGTATTGTTTTGGAGGCCGTCCTGGAACTAGCTCTATAGACCATGCTGGCCTCGAACTCACAGAGATCCGCCTGCCTCTGCCTCCTGAGTGCTGGGATTAAAGGCGTGCGCCACCGATGCCCGACTCAGTCACTATGGTTTTTGTAGTTTCTTTTGTTTTATGATATGAGGGATGGAACCTAGAGCCTCACATACCACTGAGCTACACTACACCTCCAGGCCTGGCATTCACTTTGATGTGCCCTCTTGGTAAGATCAAACCTTTGCCCTTGGGCTAGTTCTTGACTTGATAAAGACATCCAGTGTCATAGAGTTTAATCTATGACCTCAAGTCATGATGAGAAAGCTTACTCTTCATGAAGGTGGAAAAGCACAGCATATTTTTCTTCGAAGTGATGTTTCAGCAAGGATCTAAGGCTAAGAAGGAGATATACTTGTGAATGGAGCTGAGTGCCCGAGCTGGGCAGCTGCAAAGTACAGCTAAGAATTTGACTTTTTTTTTTTTTGTGGAAAACAAGGCAATGACACTGGGGGTGTCAGAATGGTCCCTTTAATTGCATTCTCCATGTACTCACTATCTTGAAGTTGTTCTAATTGGAAAATAAGCATGTGATCCATGTCTCACATTAAGTAAAAGTAGTCTCCATGCTTGCTGAAAATCTCAAACTTCATAGTCACCACGCCCAAGCCACAATAACTGAAGCCTTCCAGTAAGTGGACGGTGACTTCAGAGAATGTGAAGAGCAATTTTTTTATTTTATTTTATTTTATTTTGGTTTTTTCGAGACAGGGTTTCTCTGTGGCTTTGGAAGCTGCCCTGGAACTCACTTTGTAGACCATGCTGGCCTCGAACTCACAGAGATCTGCCTGCCTCTGCCTCCCAAGTGCTGGGATTAAAGGCCAGCACCAACGCCCGGCCGAAGAGTAATTTTAACAGAATCTAAGATTTGCATTGAGAATGTGTTGAGTGGAACAGGCAGATGTTCACACAACAGGTTGAGTAATCTCATCAAGTATCACCAGAACCCTCTTGACACATATGGGACAGAAACAAAGAAAGGTAAATACCCAATTCTATATGCAGAAGGCCTGGGGCCACTAAAGAGGAACTGGAAGTGGTTTCATTCTTGAAAAAGGTGAGGAACAAGGCCGTTTTCACATTCCTTTAAAAGCACCAATTCCGAGCACAGCTCAGTGATGCATCCCTGCAATCCCAACACCCAGGAGGCTGACCCTAGAGGATCACAGAGAGTTTGAGTGCTGTGGCTTCTATGACCTGCCTGGGGGAAGAATTCCGATTTCTGTGGCTTGTCTTCTGGGAGGTGGGAAGGAGAAACAAGAGGGCAGGGGAAGATCAGAAACCATCTTACTTTTGAGACCTTCACCTTGGGGTACTGTTTTCTGAACTCCAACCTTTGATTGTAGAATCACAATATCTGAGTCACCCAAGGTCTCCACAGATGTGACTGGGAAAGGGACCATGAAACTGAAACCAAAGACCAGGCTCTGGTGTGCATACCTCCAATCCCAGTACTCAAGAGGCTGAGGCAGGGGGATTGAAAGCCCAAGAACAGCTTGGGCTGCATAGCAAGACTCTCTACAATTGCCATGCCACCTCAAGCAAGGAAACTAGAACCAAAGATGTTGAATACCGTCTTGATGTTTGATAGTCACCCTTTGTGTAAATATTGTCCCAGAAATTAAAAGTGACTTCATAACTGTGGAGGGTTGGTAGTCAGACAACCTAAAGCTGTAGAGAATGAATTTAAAATTGCAGATTGCAGAGGCAAATCAGAGAGATCTTTGTTGCTCTGGCTAACCTATAACTTGCTGTATAGACCAGGGTGCCCTTGCCCCCCAAATGCTGGACTAGAGGCATTCGTCACCATACCTGGCTCCATTGAGAACATTCTCCAGCCAAAGAACCTCAGGGAATGGATGGGATCACAGATGTGGAAGATGTCACTTGGAGCTCATCAAAGCTGTAGAATCAGAAACTGCACCTGGGGACTATCATGTCACAATCACATCTAACAGGACTTCCCAGTGATGCCCTTACAAACTAAAGTTTGAAAAGTATTTCCCAAGAGTGGTTGTATGGTGTGAATATTTGTGTGCCGCAAGGCTCGAAGGTTGAAATGACAACCTGAAAGGTGATGATACTAGAGGGTGGGACTTTCGCTTATGATGGAGGATCCGTGGCACTGGGATTAGTACCCTTATAATAGGAGACTCTTGAGAACTACCTAGGAACCAGGAAGAGGCTCGCATCAGCTAGCCATTCCTTGATCTAGAACATCTCACCTGCAGAACTAACCACGAGAAGTAACTCTGTTGTTCATAAGCCACCTGGTCCATTGTATCTTATTGTAGTCATCCAAATAGATGGGCATCAGAGTCTCCAAGGACCTAGAACTAGCTGTAGCAAAGTAGCTGTACTCAGAGCTCTGAGGAATGCTCAGAACTGTACAACCTGGAGTTGCAGGAACACAGCCTGGTCAGAGTCCCCCATTAGCTGGACTTAGTACAAATGATCTTTGACTCTGGGTTCCTGATTTTGGAGCTGGGAGTATAGTTCACTGGTCCAATGCCTGCCTAACCCGTGAAAGGCCCCGGATTCTGTTACCAGCACCATTTGGGGGAGGGGAACCATGTGTTTCAGGAAGTATATTGTGTTTTTGACTCACCCTGCTTTTAGCCTGCCCTGGAAGTCACCTGCACATAACTCTTTCCTATGTTTATGGCTCCCTGTTTCTTCTGTGTGTCTGAAAATATTTTCCAGTCACTGCTGTGACCGAGGCAAGTCATCAGGTGGAATTTTTATGCCCCTGGAATTAGCCTTCTAACAATGAGTTGGAGTTGAAAGATAAACACCCTAGCTTCTTTGCCTCTCAGCCTAGTCTACATGGCTGCAGCTTATTAGTGCTTGAAGAGTCAATGCAGCTCGTCCTGTGTCAGCATTCGGTGATGCCATATTAGTGGCTGGTGATGGCTGTGGGGAATATTTATACCGGGATGATTGGCACTTGCAACATTACAGAAGCTTTAATGTTCTAGAGCCCATTCTTAAGTGTGTGCCATCATGCTGGTGACTTACACGTTTCCTTTTATTATTATTATTTTTTGAAACAGGATTTCACTGTGTAGCCTGGCTATCCTGGAACTCACTCTGTAGACCAGGCTGGCCTCGAACTCACAGAGATCCATCTGCCTCTGCCCACCCTCCACCCCCACCCCCACTCCTCAACCCCCCCATCTGGGATTAAAGGTGTGCACTACCACACCCAGATCCTCTCCCCGCCACCCCCCCACACACACAGTCTTTAGTCTAGGCTGGCCTGGAACTTGGTATGTGGTTGAGGATGACTTTGAATGCTGGATCCTTCTGTCTCCATTCAGAAATGCATATAGATTACAGGTATGTATCACCACACTGGTTTTAAAAGCACCCCCCCCCACTTCTTCTCTTAAGAGTCTTACTAGGTAACCAGACAGACTGAAATTCATGATCCTCCTTCCTCAACATGAAAATGCTGACATGACTGATATGTGTTACCAAGTCTAGCTTTGTTTTAAGTGTTCTCTCTCTTCCCTGGTGTGTGTGTGTGTGTGTGTGTGTGTGTGTGTGTGCGTGAGAGAGAGAGAGAGAGAGAGAGAGACAGACAGACAGACAGACAGACAGACAGAGAGGATGCGGGGGGGGGGAGGGCTGGGGATTGAACCTACAGCTTTGCACACCCTAGGCTGGTAGTACTCTGTCACTGAACTACATCCTCAACCCTCGTTTACTCTTTGTTTGGTTGGGGTTTTTTTTAGACAAGTTCTTGCTAAGTTTCCTAAACTAGGTTTAAACTTATTCTGTGGCCTAGGCTGACCTTGCATTTGTGGTTTTCCTTCCTCAGCTTCCTGAGAAGATGGAATTATAGACCTACATTGTCATACTGGGCTTTCGTCACAATTTAAATGGGCATTTTGTTCTTTTAAAAGTAGAGATAGCAAAAAATAAAATGTAGACAAATAAAAAATAAAAGTAGAGATAGCAGAACATTGTAGCTCCTATCAGTAATCCCAGCATTTGAAAGGCATGGGCAGGAGGATTGCTGTGAGGTGGAAGCTAGCCTGGGATATATAGTGAATTCCCGACCAGCCTGTCAAAAAAGCAGATATAAGTCAAGCTTTGTGGCACAGTTCTATAATTTCCCCATCTTCCAGGAGACTGAGGCTGGAGGATCATGAGTTCAAGGGTAACCAAAGCTACATAGGGAGACCCTGTCTCAAAGCAAATAAGGACCCCCAGAAATACAGAGATAAATGACATCTGTCAAAGGACTATGCTGCACATTTATCTTCATGATAGAAATGGGATAGCTAAGTGGTTAAAAGTGCTTACCACAAAATCTGACAACCTGAGTTCAGATCCCAAAACCCATTTCATACGTATGACATGTGAATGTCCCTCCAACACACACACACACACACACACACACACACACACACACACACACACACAAATAAATGTAATAAACTTTACATTTACTTGTCTCCATGAAGACTTATTACCCCTTTTGTGTATGCTCCTTGTTTTTCTCCTGGCTGGTGAACTTGTTTACAGGTTTCACCATCTATTTGTACACTGACTTTCTTTAGTCAAAGACTATTAAGGTTTGAATCTGAAATGTCCCCTAAGGATCCATGTTGTGAAGGTTCAGGTCTTTGACAGAAATTTTGATTCCTGTAGTTTCTTAGAAATGGAGACTGGATAGTACCCGGGAGTGAGACTTTGAAGGTTATGCCTACTTTTGGTTCTCCTCTATCCTCCTGTGCTTCTGGGACAGGACCAACCCTCTACATCAGCCCTGGACTGATCCTCTGCCTTCACTCTGCCGTCTCCATCATAACAGACTGCATTCTCTGAAACCAGGAACCAAGACAAAGCTCTCTTGCCTCCAGTTGTTTTTAGTCAGGCATTTTGATCATAGTGACTCATTAAGAAACTAATGCAAGGCCTGGTGGTTTTATAATATGGAAAGAGAACGTCACTCAGGTGAGCAATAAAAAGGGAGGGAGGGAGCCGCTGGCAGCAAGGCAATACAGGCCACACGCTCCAGCTTTCAGGGATTGCTCAATGTCTGCTTTCCACAGCACACGTGCTGCGACTGTGATGGACCTGGCCTAGTCATGTACAACCTCCCCAACAATGTTGTTTTATTTTATTTTTGAGAAAGGGTTTTCTCTGTGAGTAGTCCTGACTGCCTTGGAACTCACTTCATAGACCAGGCTTGCCTCCAACTCACAGAGAACCACCTGATTCTGCCTCCCCCTGTGCTGGGATTAAAGGCACTAGTATCTGATTGATGTCCTGTTGGAGTCCCAACTCCCATACCTGTAAATGTGCCTTGATGTGCAAACAGGTTCTTTCCAATGTGATCAAGGTAAGGTTAGGGTAGATCACAATTCAGTATGGCTGCTGTCTTTATAAAAAAGGAAGAAACAGGCTTACACTAGGGGACAATATCACAAAGACAGACACATAAGGAGAATGCTGCCAAATGACAGGCAGGGATTGAAGGGACACTTGTACAAGTCAAAGAACGCCCCAAATTGCTGGCGCTATGTGAAGCTGTCCTATGGACCCAGACAAGTTGCTCTCTTAGAGCCCTGGGAGGGAGTATCTGCTTCGGGAACGGTGGCTTGAACTTTTCAGCCTCTAGAGTGCTTCAGTTAGACCTATACTGTTGAATGTTGTAGGCTGAACCCACTGGAGAAAGTCAGTGGATGCGGTCAGAGGTTGAAGAGTGTGTGTCGTGGGGGTAGGATTTTGGCCCCTATTGGGTTGAAATGTCACAAAGAAATGGAAAGTTTTCAGGGGTTGGATGTCAACCACTGAAATAATTTTGACTAATACTGCTTTATTCTAATAAAATACAGTAATTTCTCTAAGTTAAACATTCTTACAAGACATGGTCCTGTAGAAGAAACCTAGCACCTGGTTAATAAGCAGCTACTACAAGGCATGAGCATGACAGACAAAATCATGTTAAAAATCATCACTCTGGATCCTTTTAGGCAGCAACTGACAGCATAGAGGTTTTGTTTTATGTTTTGTTTTGTGTTGTTGTTGTTGTTTTTGTTTTGTTTTGTTTTGTTTTTGTTTTGTTTTGTTTTTTTTGCTTTTTCGAGACAGGGTTTCTCTGTGTTGCTTTGGAGGCTGTCCTGGAACTCCCTCTGTAGACCAAGCTGGCCTCAAACTCACAGAGATCCACCTGCCTCTGCCTCAGG
The DNA here is from genome assembly GCF_017639785.1 of Mesocricetus auratus. NCBI lineage: Eukaryota > Metazoa > Chordata > Mammalia > Rodentia > Cricetidae > Mesocricetus > Mesocricetus auratus. The sequence continues at coordinate 99,122,993 of NW_024429189.1, read as the reverse complement.
AGTGCTGGGGTTAAAGGCGTGCGCCACCAACACCCAGCTGTGTTGTTTTAAAACTCACATCAACACCCAGACATATTGTGCAGAGCATACTTGTGTTTCCCTAATCAGATTGAAACACTGTAAAGTGAAATTCTTTTAGGGCTGTTTTTCCATGCTTGGAATTATTTTGTATTAAAGCTGGGGAAAACAGGCCTCATGACATGCAGAGCCAAGTTATGAATCAGTGCACCTCATAAAAGAAAAGAAAAATCCGAATTATAGGCAGCCTGGTAAATTCATGGTCCTTCAGTCTAGGAAGTGTGGCAGCCAGGAAATATCAACAGGCTCTTCAGGAAGAAGGGCCCTAATCCACCCTAATAGCCCAACCTTACCTTGATCACATTGGAAAGAACCTGTTTCCACATCAAGGCACATTTACAGGTATGGGAGTTGGGACGAACAGGACATCAATCAGATACTAGTGTCCTCAGTAGAAGCTGTATAGTTGCCGCCAGCAGTGGCGTATGCCTTCAATCCTAGCACTGGGGGGGGGGGCAGAATCAGATGGATCTCAATTTCCTGGTTCTCCACCCCCAATGAGGCCAACTCTAATATCATCTCTCACATGTGCCAGAGTGCAATCAAGTTCTTTCTGGAGGGAGTTACAAGGAAAAGTGATGTAGTCATGACCCTGAACATTTAATAACCATGTCTGACACATACTGTGGTGTCTGAATATTTCTTGTGAGTAGGAGACAGGGGAGAGAAATGAATTGGACAAACTCATAACTAGATAAGAAATGCAAATGTACTAGATCCAGTCTGTTGTAGGGTGCTCCCTGGAGCCCTGTGCAGAAAGGACTGTGAGGCTCCTCTTGCAGGGTGTGCATTGGGAAGAAGGGTTGTGTGTTCACCACAGCGTCCTTCTCTCCCTCAGCATCATATTACATTAGGGATGTAAAAATGGGAAATTACTGGAAGCAAGCAATGAGTTAGCCTTCTGAAACCACCGAGCCTCAGCACAGTTTGGAGCAGTGTCCTTTGCATACAGAGAACAGAGGCAAAGCTCCAGGAAGGTGGAATGAGAGCTGGAAGACTGGATGTGTCTGGACTTGGCTGAGCTGTGCTGTGCTGAGAGTCGGAGCTGCTTGGTTATTTGTTTTCTTGTTTTTGTTTTTTGGAGCAGGGTATGGGCTCTACCACCAGCCCTCCCACTGCATATTTTGACACAGTTTTGCCAAGTTCATTAGCTTGGCTTTAAATTCTCTCTAAACACAGGCCTTGAACTTCCAACATCCTTCCTTAGCCTCCAATAGCTTTACCCCCAGACCTGGCTCTTTTTTCTTTCTTTAGGATAATATTTGAAATTTTTGATGTCATATTTTTATATATAGTCATATGAATTAATTTTATAGTCATATGAATTAATTTTGTGGTATCACAGATGAGTCCTGAGACATTTGGGTAATTTTACTATCTGTGGTCCTTGGACTGGGACTTAATTTGCTGTGTAAGGAACACAGCAACGGTGCTCACATAGTCTAAAGATGAGGTTCCCTTTAACTCATTAGTACAAGGACAATCAGGAATTTGTCTCATTAGCTTAGAATCCAAACTTAAAGGCCTAGCTGGGTCAAGCAGGAAGTATGAAATATGTGATTAGGATAGTCAGTGAGTTCACACAGCATAGTGGAGGGCTTAATATAAGGGCCATGCACTTACACCACTTACACACACACACACACACACACACACACACACACACACAATGTAAAAATCATACCAGCCCCAGTGTAGGGGTATATGTCTTTAATTCTCAGCATTTTGAAGGCTGAAGCAGGATCTCTGTGAATCAAGGCCAGCCTGGTCTACACAGTATAAGTTCCAGGAGAGCCAGGGCTATGTAGAGAGACCCTGTCTCTAATTAATTAATTAAAATTTATTTATATATAACTTTTATTATATATTATACATAATATATAGTTTTTTTCAAGATCTCCCATATTCTGGATTGGCCTTGAACACCTATGTAACCAAGAATGGTCTTGAATTTCTGATCCTGTTGCCACTGCCTTTCAGATGCTGGAATTACAGGATTGTCCCACCATATCTGACCAAGTCTGGGGGATGAACTGGGTGTGATAGAGCAAGGCTTTAACCCGAGGACTCAGAAGGTAGAGGAAAGTGAATCACTTTGAGTTCCAGTCCAGTCCCTTCTACATAGCAAGTCTCAGGTTAACTAAGGCTTCATAGTGAGACCTTGTGTGAAGGAAGGAAGGAAGGAAGGAAGGAAGGAAGGAAGGAAGGAGGAAGGAAGGAAGGAAGGAAGGAAGGAGGAAGGAAGATCTAGTTACCATTGCTTTATCATTGATAATAAAATAATGACAGCTAGAGCTAACACACTTACTTATCGTGTCTCCCGAACTTTTCTCTGTTCTCTGTAGGTTCATTTACAGCTGCTTTGTGCCAGGCCTGATGCTGGGGTGTGATAATCCGTGTCCCAGCTCCTCCTTCCCTGGCATCCTGATTCTGGGAGGGCCCAGCTGCAGGTACAGCAGATAAGCACCATGTGGTGTCAGTTCTCGCTCTCATTTTTGTTTTATAGGTAAAATAATAAAGGAGGAGGTGAGAATCTGCAAGTCAGGAGTAGACAGCAAGCAGAAACATGGCTTCTAATCTTCTCATCAAAAACATGCACATAATTAATGCACCAAGTTTGCCAAGAAACCCTGCCTCCCTGGGTCCAGTCCCAGCTCGCTTTGGCTGGCTGCCAGACTGCAGTTGGCAACTGGGTACTTAAGCCTAGTGCATGGTAATAGCACTCTTAAGAGTTCTTTTTGTTCACAGGCAGGATATATTCTGAAAACAGTAGCTCATTTTGAGGAAAGTTGTCAGTATTTTCCATAAAATTAAAACTAGTCAATTGTTGAATTGTTTAAAAAGTGTCCTCTGAACCTGGCCAGGCAGAGGTGGCACACTCCTATGACCCCAGAACTTAGGGGGCAGAGGCAGGCAGATCTCTGTGAGTTCAAGATCAGCTTGGTCTACAACTAGAGTTCCAGGACAACCAGAGCTGTTACACAGAGAGACCCTGTCTTGAAAAATTGCCTAACTACGACGATTTTTTTCCTCTGAGATAAGATCTCCTATAACCTGGATTGGCTTTGAACATCTATGTAGCCAAAAATGGCCTTGAATTTCTGATCCTGTCTCCTGTCAGGTGCTAGGATTACAGGAGTGTACCACCATTATCCGACCACATCATGGGAATGACTCCATGGCCTTACACAAGCCTGATAACCCCAGTTTGATCTCTAATACTCTCGTTTTTTTGTTAAAGAAAGCCAGATGGGTGTGTGTGTATGCATGCTAAGAAAAGTGTTCTCAGCTAGGTAGTTATAAAATTAAGATATCAATAAATTCTGAGAAATGTTAAGATATTCTATACACTGTAGTTTCAGACATTTTGTCAAGTTTTGTTTGGGTTATTTATTTGTGGTACTGGGAGTTGAACCTATATGTGTGTGCTAGGAAGGCATTCTACTAATGAGTTGTGTCTCCTTCGGTCTTTTGAGACAAGGTCTCACTAGGTTGCTCAAGCTGGTCCTGAACTTACTTTACAGCCCTGGCAGGCCTTGAACTTGTGATCCTTCTGCCTCAGCCTTCCAAGTAACTAGGATTGTGCTGTCATGTCTGGCCAATATTCAATTCTTTGGGTTTTTGTTTGTTTATTTGTTTGTTTTGATACTTGTTGTGTTTTGTTTTGAGATAGAGTTTCTGGAATTCTCTATGTAGGTCCCAAACTCACAGAGATTCACCTGTCTCTGGATTGCTGGGATTAAAGGCATGTGCCACTATGCTCTGCACAATCTTCATGTAAAAATAAACAAATTTTCATTTGTCTTTAATAAATAGTGAAACTGTATGTATACTAAAGAGTTACCTTCAATAAATTACTTATGATTTATTGCTAATACATTTTTATTTGTATACCAATTTTACTTTATTTATTTATTGGTTTTTTTTTTTTTTGAAGCAAGGTCTTTCTGTGTATCCCTCTCTGTCCTGGAACTCCTCTGTAGACTAGACTGACCTCAAACCTGCCTCTGCCTCCAGAGTGCGGGTATTAAAGGTGTCTGTCATGACCGCCCAGCTTTTATTTTATTTTTTAAGGAGGGATTTATTTTGGCTGGAAGTTTGAGGGGATACAGCCCCTGATAGTAGAAAGCCATGGGTAGGTGGCCCCATGGTGGTGGAAGTATGTGACTCTCTCCTCCCTACACATTGGCAGAACCTGTTCACCTATTTTATACTCCAGGTCTTGTAAAACTCTCCAGTAAAAAGGGGTCATGAGCGTTACAAGTTCAAGAGGCCTTGGCCAATGAGATGCATTCCACAGTGCAGGCTATGATTTAGGACTGACTCCCTTGGAGTAGCTGGGCCACTGAGAGGTACACAAACCACATAACTGATAACGTGGAGAATGATAAATATGCTGATAGTAGAACTATAGTGGAATGTGGAGCAAAAGATAAGCATCAGTCTTTTATCTAAGCCATAATGTTTCTAGGAAAACAAATGCATACAGAACAAAGCCGACAGTAGCTATAACCTCCAAGGGAGAAAAAAAAAAACCACACACCCCACACATGAAAAATCAGTATTTGTGACAAAAATACAGATTTTTGATATTAAACTCACTAAGATAGTAGTTACAAAGGTCACTAACAACGGTAGGAGCAGTAATTGGTGTTTTGTTTAAAATTAATGTCAATATTTTTACATTAAAATGCATATGAGAAATTAAATCAAATAAATTTCAGTAACCTCAAAGTGGAGCAGTTTATCAACAAACAGCCTAACTCTACCTCTAGGAGCTTAATTAAGAAAGTAAACGGGCTCTGGAATTCTCTGTCAAAATTCATTAGTAGCAATAACTCTTTTACTGAAGATTTATATTTATAATGTCACAGATGGTGATGGGAGGAACAGAAATCTAGATCTAGTTCCTAAACTTGTTGCACCTGCTGAGTAGCCTGCATCCGAAGAATGTAGCGAGGTGGTCGGGATAGATGACACAGAGACCGGTCGGTTGTGTTAAGAAAACTTTATGCTCCCCAAGTCGGCTTAGGAGAACCCCCAAGAAAAAACGCTTCCCTTTTTTAAAGACTTCTGCCATCCATACACATACAATTCTCCAACCGAGCTCTCACACACCTCTCACAGCTCTCCCAGACTTCTCACCCTCCTGGCTGGTGGTTAAATCTCTGGGCACCAGAATTGGGAAGAAACCGCAGGGAGCAGGAAGAAGCATCTAGCCGTAGGGGGGATCAAAGTCATGGTGTTTCAGTGAGCGAGCCCTTATCGGAGCCCTACCAAGAGCTTTATGGCACTGAATTGTTTTCAGTAAACATGTTTTCAGTAAACATTGTCTTACAGCTGCCTACTCCCAGGCCGAAGGGGAAGTGGGTCTCTGTTCAAGGTCTGATGTCCCCACATAAACTGAGAACTTTTCCCATGAACCCATCTAAAAATGAACATGCAAAACGAGATTACGTACTTAATTCCAGACAGCTGAGAATACATTTCATTATTTAATCAAATAAAATAGCAAATGATAAGTATTTTTGTGAAATTTAAAATGCTCTGTGCCCTTTTGGTGATAATAAAGTTAATCTTTGAATTAATCTCATTAGGAATGTGTTTGAGGAATTACAGCATCCCTCACATGGGGTGGGAGCGAGAGGAGGGAACACACTGCCAAGTCTTGTTTTAGAACCTTCGGTGGCAGCACTAGGACCCTGACTGGCATGAATGGTGCTGTCAAAGAGCTTCTAGACATGACTATAAAATAGCATTTCCAGGAATCCCTTCTTGACCTGTGTGGGTTCAGGTTTCTTTGAAAATCATCTCTTGTTGCTGGCTAGTTATCTTGCAGAAATCCTTCTGTTTCTGGCCATAGACCATCAGTCAAATGTATATGCAGTTACCCCTCAGAGTCTGTAGGGGGTTCATCACAGGACTTAACTTGAATACCAAAATGCTCAGGTTCCTTATATGATTAATATAATATCTTCATATAACTAATTCATAACCCATTTTTTAAAAAAAGTTACTTTAGGTTTGTTTTGTGTGTGCGTGTGTGCGTGTGTGTGTGTGCGCGTGTGTTAATCCATGTATGTTTTTGTAAGCACCACATGTGTATCTAGTGCCCTTGGAAGACAGAAGAGGGCACTGGAGACCCTGAACTGGAGTTATGGAAGGTTTGGAGCTGCCATGTGGGTGCTGGGTATAAAGAACAAGCACTTTTGTTTTGTTTTGTTTTGTTTCTGGTTTTTTGAGACAGGGTTTCTCTGTATTGTTTTGGAGGCTGTCCTGGAACTTGCTCTGTATACCAGGCTGGTCTCAAACTCACAGAGATCTGCCTGCCTCTGCCTCCTGAGTGCTGGGATTAAAGGCGTGAGCCACCAAAGCCCGGCATAACTTTATTCTTAAATCATCTCTTAGTTTCTTACCTAATACAATGAAAATGCTTCATAAGTATTTGCTATTCTGTATTAGTTAGAAAAGAGAAAACATGCCGGGCATTGGTGGTGCACGCCTTTAATCCCAGCACTCTGGAGGCAGAGGCAGAGGCAGGGAGATCTCTGTGAGTTCGACGCCAGCCTGGTCTACAGAGCAAGTTCCAGAGAACTGTATTCCAAAGAAATCCTGTCTCTAAACCCCCCCTCAAAGAGAGAGAGAGAGAGAGAGAGAGAGAGAGAGAGAGAGAGAGAGAGAGAGAGAGAGAGAGAACATTCATCAATGTTTTCCTAGTTCTCATTTGTGATGGTTTGAATCTGCCAATGTGGAACTCAAGGATATATGGGGCCAACCCATTTTTGTTACAATTTTGAGACAAGGTTTTGTTCTGAATTCTAGTTGGTTTGGTATCCACTAGGCAGCCAAGGCTAGCCTCAAACTCGTAGCAATCCTGACTTAACTTCCAGAATTCTGGAACTATAGATCTGCAGCAGACCCAGATGTTTTTTATTATTTCAAGAGGATTTTGGGAGGGGCATGGATTAGGTCTACCATCTTTAGCCATAAATATTCCACAATAGTAGCTTGATGGGGATTACAGATGAACAGAGATCTACTATATAAACATTTAAAGGAAGTAGACTTTTGAAAGACTTCATCACTCAAGTATGACTAACAACAGAGAAATGAAATCAACAGCAAGCGATTAGCGGCTGTATAGCTCTGGACCTTCAATAGCACCTTCAAAGGAAAAGGTGGTTTTGTTTGATGTTTACTATTGCAATTGAAGTGAAATCCAGTTACACAATCTTACATTAGAAGTTACCTAGTGGTTGATTTGGAGCTGATTTGGGTTGGGCTGGAGGGAAATGAGACAGAGAGACACAGACACAGAGACATAGAGACCTTAAAAGGGAAGAAGGGTAGTTTTGAAAAACTACGAACAACTCTGGAGAGGGAGGGTCTCTCTGGTTTGTTTATTTATAATAAGTAATTTATTTCGTGTTTGTGTCTCTTCTGCCCTGTGGGTTTCAGGGGTTGAATGCCGGTTGTCAAGCTTGGTGGACAGTGCTTTTAACCACTGAATTATCTCGGGGCCCTTGTTTCAGCTTTACCCACTTTTTTGTTTCGATTTGCAAGACAGTTTCTTTGTGTAGCCCTGGCTGTCCTGGAACTCACTTTGTAGACCTGGCTGGCCTCGAACTCACAGATAACTGCCTGCATGTGCCCTCACCCGTCAGCAGCTTTAATGACTTAGCCCAAGTGTGATTGCTTTGTAAAGAAAGCAAATTTCCAGAAAACATCAGGCTCTCTCATCTTTCTTTTGAGACGGGGTGTGTGTGTGTGTGTGGGGGGGGTCCCTTTGTAGTTCAGGTTGGCCTCGAACTCGTTATCTTTCTGTCCTGCTCTACCAACCTCCCAGATGCTGTGATTACAGACGCACCCTCATGACCCGCTGTCCTCAGACCAGGAAGGCCATGGACCCGGGCCAAGTCAGGTCTCTGGGCCCGCCTTCCAGGAACGCGTAGCCCGCCTCCGGCGCGCGGCCGCCGATTGGCCAGGACGTGACCGGGCGTGACGTCAGGCCCCGCCCCACCGCCCTTCGACCCCGCCCCGTGGGGTGTGCTGGCAGTTTAGTCTAGGGCAGCTGAAACCGGTTTGAGAGGAGTCTGAAGCTGGGCTCCGCGCTGCCACCGGTCACCTAAGGGAGCGCTGGCGAGGCGCGGACGCTCGTCTCAGTCGGCCGCGGCCCAGGCTCTCGACGCGCCGCGGAGCGGCAGGTGAGGGGGGCCGGCGGGCGGCGGTGCGGGTGGGCGCTCACGCGGAGGTGCGGGCGGGCGCTCACGCGGAGGTGCGGGCGTGCGTGCGGGCGGCCTGGCGTCCCGGAGCCGCGCTGCGGCAGGAGCCCCGGCTGTCCCGCGCTGCCGCCGCGTCCTTCCGAGCGGCTTGACCCGGGACCGCCACGGAAATACCGGGCGGAGAATTGGGGAACAAAGAAAGGGCAGCAGCTCTGGAGCCGAAGCCCTCCGTGCCTCCCTTCCAGGGCGCCACCTCAGCCACCTCGCGCCCGCGCTGGTGACTCGCGCCGTTTTGACAGCTGCTTATTTTCCCAAATCACCTAGAATCAGTGCCCACAAAAGAAACTCCGGATGACAGTGCAGCGGGGTGGGTAGAGCCCAGGGCTGCTGTGGAACTCGGTCGTCGGTGCCCTCGGTGACGTTCTAGGGTCGCGGTCCTCTGCTCTGCGTCGCCGGCTTGGGGACGGCGCCGGCAGCCGGGTCCGGCCAGAAGCGGAGGGAAGGCCGGGGGTTTGCCAGGTTCTAGGGATTCTCTGACTGAGCGAGCCGGGTGGTTGGGTCTGATGTATCCCTCGGAACCCCTGGCCCCTGCCGCCCTGCTCCTGCCCACTTAACTCTACCCTTCAAACTACTGCTTGTTACATTTCTAACACTTACATAACCAAGAAATAAATACAGCCTACTAGTCCCCCCCCCCATTGTCCAATGTTCTAGAAACAGCACAAAATACAACAGGTAAACCGCATGCATTGGATTAAGTACTAGGGAAAACAGTGTTTTAAACACAGTTGAAATCTGCAAAGTAAGATGCAGGAAATTTGAACCCAGAGAGTTAATGAACACAGAAGAAAACTGAGAGGTATTTGGTGTGTACAAAAAGTTGGTGGGCGAATCAACCTTGTATATAACAAAAGCGTATGATAAATACATAGAAAGTATTATCAGCATAAAATGAAATGGAAAACACTTGGAAAAAACCTTCTGCATGTCAAAAGTCTAAAGCTGATGAAAATGTTAAGTAAGCGCTTGCTTAATGAAAAACCCATTCTTGTTTGAAATATTGACTTAAGTATATGGAGGTCTGAGAAGTGGGGCCATAATGAGCTCCCCCCCCCAACATGAGCAGAAATCAATACGGGCACTTAACCTGTTTCTTGACTATAGGATATTCTGAGGATCAAAGTTGTTGGAATCTAGGGAAGAGCGAGGAGAATTAGAAACAGCTTGCTTTCTTTGAAAAGTTTAAAAGCAAAACAGAGGTGTTCCTTTTGGCCAGAAATACACGCTTTAGCTAAAAATACCCATCTCAGCTGTAAACGAAATGCTCCTGTACCCTTGGTTAGCTTAAATCTCCAGTTTGTTCCCCAAGCTGGTAAACTGGTTGGGTCTACTACTGAACGTTTAACAAAAAGAGGAAACTTTATTTTGCCAGATAGGGTGAACTGAAAAGTCTTAATATAAACAAGTTACAGTGGCATTTAAAAAAAAAAAAACCCTTGATCTTACGGCAATGTTAAAATGGGCCAGACCTAGTGGTGTACACCTTTAATCCAGGAATTCAAGAGGTGGAGGCAGGCAGATCTCTGAATTCAAGGCCAGCCAGGGCTTCCAGTGAGATCCTGCCTCAAAAATAAGTAAGCAAATTAAGTTAAATTAGCTTCTCAAATTCAGCTGAAAGTGCTGTGTATAGTGTTTTGGAAAAAAAAAAAACTAACGCCCAAACAACAACAAACCACTTCTCCAGAAGCATAGGGTGTAGTAAGGTGATAGGTAGTATGCTCAGTGGCTAGCGTTCTTTACTGCTTTATACATGCGTATCTGAACGACCTCCTCCATCCAGGTTGGAATATTTTTGTTTGTTTAGCATAAATAAAGGTAGTTGTTAAATTTTGAGATTCTCAGGAAAAAGGGACTTTTTGAAAACTATCACGTGTTTTGGAGGCAGTTGGGCACCAAAGCTATGTGCTTCAGTCCTGCACAGAATTTTGGCTTCTGTCCATTGACAAGTAAGCTGTCTTGAAGCAGCTCCCCAGGTGGCAATTGAAGTAGATTGCTGACTTTTCACAATTCAAGTGGATGAGGGCACTTGTCTTCTGGGGGCAGTTCTGTGCTTGCTTGCTTCTTTCTGTGTGTGTGTGTGTGTGTGTGTGTGTGTGTGTGTGTGTGTGTGTGTGTTTTGCACTCACTGCAGCTGTTCACTGCCGAGTTGCTATAGCTATTTCCCTCACAGGTGAAAGCTTTGTTGGTTTCCCTCTTATTAAATATACAGACTGTTCCTGGTTGTCCTAATGTAGTAGACATCTAGTACTAAATTTGTACCCACTGCTTTGAATATTTGAATGAGAATAATTTTTTTAGTTTTTTTTTTTGTTTGTTTGTTTTTGAGACAGGGTTTATCTGTGGCTTTGGAGGCTGTCCTGGAACTAGCTCCTGTAGACCAGGCTGGTCTCTCGAACTCACAGAAATCTGCCTGCCTTTGCTTCCCAAGTGCTGGGATTAAAGGCATGTGCCACCAATGCCTGGCTACATGAGAATAATTACATGTGACTTACCTTATATTGAATGAATTGCTTATTGCCAGTTGTCTTCTAGATGAGATTGCTCTTAGTTTAGAATTGTAAACACTGGGTTAAAGTTCAGGTTACAGTTTAAGATTGACAAACTGGTCAGACTTTCAGCAGAAAGGGATGCTTGCTGAAAAGCCTGAGTTTGATCTCTAGAACATTCATGGCAGGAGAGAACTAACTCATCCTTTGACCCTTATATGTATACCTTGGTCCTCCCTCTCTCCCTTTCTCTCTCTTCTCACATAAATGAGTTGAGGTTGGTTATTCAGCCATATTGCTGAACCTGAGACCTATTGCTGTTTTGAACTGGACACTGTGAAGGACTGCTCAGTCATTGTGATGTTAGCAAAACTATTGGCCTCTGTACACTATATTCTAGAGGCATCCTTATTCATAAATAAACTGAAATTTAGCTGGTAAATTAAGGAATATGATGCTGAATAAAGATACGATTGGAATCTTTTAGAAAAAGTTATTTTTTGGATATTTGAATCGTTATATAAAATTATCACTGTATGAAGAATGTGTTCTTTGTTTAAACTTAGTAACTATCTTGAGATGTGTGTGTCTATGCATATATATATATATATATATTTTTTTTTTTTTAGAAAAGCAGTTTCATGCCTTCCCTTAGTTATTTAAGGCAGGCTATGATAAACATACTTGGCTAAGTCTGGAGGCAGGAAGGAAAAATTAGAGAGAAAATGTGAATAAAAAGGAAAAGGATTTCAGCCTTAGACATAGGTTTCTGTAAATAAAATCTGTGCAATGAGGAAGACTGTTCTCCTTGGGTAAGACATAGCACTCAGAGGAGAGTTAGAAGCACAAGTACTGAGATGCCACTTTGAATGATGCTGTTTTCTAGAACATGAACATCAGATCAAGTGTTTTTTGTAATAGATTATAGTTGAGACTGCATTTTAAAGAATCTGAGTACACTGGTCCTATGAAAAAAGTTCTGAAAAGACTTAATTTTGAGGAAGCATTTGTGTGGGTATCGAGTTAACATTGTGTATTAGAAATAGTTTCATAAGCTTTTTACTAAACAGAGCTAATTTCTGTACATTGCGCTGGAGGACTTGAGTTGCTTTTTTGGTACTAAAGTAGAAGTTTCTAGTTGAGTTTTTTCTGTCTCTAGGGTTTTCTTTTCCTTCTACCCTAACCTGGGCCTGGTTAGGAAGATAGGTTGAATTAGCACAGCTGCTTATCAAAAGAGAAAGTATGTGGCAAGGGAGAATCTTGACTCCCTAAAAGTAAAGTTTAGATACATTTGTTTTGCAATATTTCTGGTCCACCCATTCTTGGATTTTTTTTTTAAAGTAAGTGTGTAATAAACCTTAAGTCTTTCTGCTGGATACTTTTTACTTAATGCAATCGATTTGATCAGGACTCTGAAATGACTACTTGAATATTTTGCTTGTATCCTTCTCTTTTTTTTGGAGGCAGGGTTTCTCTGTGTAGCTTTGGAGCCTATCCTGGCACTTGCTCTGTAGACCAGGCCTGGAACTCACAGAGATCCGCCTGCCTCTACCTCCCAAGTGCTGGGATTAAAGGCATGTGCCACCACTGCCTGGCTAAAGTTATTTATTTTTTTAATGATGAAGGAAGACTTGTAGTTGAGGTTTGTCGTCCTGCCCCCCGTTTCCCAAATACTGACTAGTGCTCACAATTAAATTAACCCATTTTTATTATTCTATGTTTTACCATGAGTCTCATGGCTTGTTACCTCACATCTTGCTTCCCCAGTAGCTACATGGTGTCACTGTGATTCCACCTTCTTTCTTTCTGTAACTGTTTGGATTTCCCACCTAGCTATATTCTGCCTGGCCATTGGCCAGAACAGTTTTATTCATCAGCCAATGAAAGCAACATATATTCACAGCATACAGAAGGACATCCCACATCAGAAGATGCAAATTAAAGTTGAAATAAAAGGTAGAGGGCACTAGGGATTATGGATATGATGAAGTTGTATAAACATTTTCAAAGAAAAGTTATTTAAAAAAACTTATCATAGAATTGTAAAGTCATTAAATATCTTGTGTTTGTTTGAGGATCTATGTAGTCCTGGCTGTCCTGAAACTCAGAGATACCCCTACCTCTGCTTCCCAAGAGCTGGGATTATAGGTGTGAACCAATTAAATAGTTTTGTTTTGTTTTTGAGACAGGGTTTCTCTGCAGAGCCCTGACTGTCCAGGAACTCCTCACAGACCAGGCTGGCCTTAAATTCTGTAGACCAAGGCTACCTCTGTCTTCTGAAAGCTGAGCTTAAAGACATGTGCCACCACTGCCTAGCTAATTTAATATTGTTTTAAAATAACATGTATTTAAGTGTATGTACGTAGAGAGCACAGGTCAGAGGACTTTTACTTGGGTCCTACAGATCAGGTCATCAGGCTTGGTGGCAAGTGCTTTTACCCTCTGAGCCATCTCATTGACCCCTTTCTTTGTTAAGACAGGGACTCACTGTGTAGCACGGATAACTTTGAATTTCTGATCTCTCATTGCCGTCACTATGCTACGTTTATGTGGTGCTAGGGATTGAACCAAGGGCATGTGCACTGGATCAACTGAACAACACTGCCAACCCCATTGTGTACTGATGGTAAAATACTATTATCTTTGTATACAATTAGTGACTATTTTTCTTTTCTTCTCCAGCAGAAATTCTAAAATAAATCCATCAGAATGACACCTTCTCAGGTCACCTTTGAAATAAGAGGAACTCTTTTACCAGGTAAAGTTTTACTCTAGAATACTTTTTAAAAAAATAAGTGGGCATTTTTCTTTTCTAGTTTTTTTTTTTTTTTTTTTTTTTTTTTGAGATAGATAGGGTTTCTCTGGCTTTGGAGGCTGTTCTGGAACTTGCTCTGTAGACCAGGCTGGCCTCAAACTCACAGAGATCCACCTGCCTGTGCTTCCTTAGTGCTGGGATTAAAGGTGTGGGCCACTGTTGTGAGCCAGCATGTGGGTGCCTGGAGTTGAACTGGGGCCTCTGAAGAGCAGTCAGTGCTCTTAACCTGAGCCGTCTCTCTAGTCCCTTCTCTGCTTTATTGAAGCAGAGATCATGTGCCCCAGAAATGTACTTTGTGGGCTTCTCAGAGTTATCCATCAGAGCACCTTCTCCTCAGGTGATACCTGTGGCATCTACATAAAAGAGTCCAGCAGCGTGCCAGTTTGGTGCAGTCCTGTGCTTGCCTCTCCTTTTCACAATTGCCACGAAGACCTTGATTTTCTTAGTGTTACCTTGTCTACCTCTTTTTAAAGACAGGGTCTTTGTATTTGTGACTATCCTGGAATTCTGTCAACCAGACTGGCCTGGCCTGGCCTGGAATTCAGAGATTAAAAGTGTGTGCCACCCCACCTGGTCAGTGTCACTCACTTTAAATTCTGATGTCAGTACTACCAACTATACTACCTGAAACCTGATGTCTTATTTTCTAGCCCAAGGATGTTGCTGCTGGTCTATACCTATATACTTGTGTTGGCTCAACCACAATCCGTCTAGGGCCCAATTTTTAAATGAAAGTTTTAGATGAAATTATCTTGATTTAGGTCTTGCCTGTCAGACATATACTTAGAGCATAAACTCAAGAGTGTATCCATCCTTCATGGTTATCTTATTTTATTGTTAAGAAAACTGAATTTAAGCAAGGTGATGGTGGCACATGCCTGTAATCCCAGCATTCAGGAGGCATGCTTGTTACTTGCTTAGTGGACCAAATGAAGAAAATCTTGTTTCTGTTTATTTCTTTTTGCTGGAGAGATAGTGAAATTAACTTAAAAGGTAATAGAATGGCCAGTGGGTCAAAAACCTTGCCTGAGGCTCCTCCCCTCCCTCTCGCCCTCCATCCCTCCCCTCCCTCCTTTTTTCTTTCTGTCTCTGTCTCCTCTCTCACCCCACCACCAGGGTTTCTCTGTGAAACAGTCCTGGCTGTCCTAGAACTCACCCTGTAGACCAGGCTGGCCTTGAACTCACAGAGATCTACCTGCTGCTGCCTCCTAAGTGCTGGAATTAAAGGCGTGCATCACCATCGGCCTGCTGAGATTTCTCTTTCTTGACTCAAGGAGACTCTAAAGATAGTTTCAACTGAATGCTCTCTTGCTTCCTAAAATTGGAAAGTTTCCTGTTTGGAAAAGCCTGACAGCTCTGATTTCTTTAGGAGAGGTTTTTGCAATATGTGGAAGCTGTGATGCCCTGGGAAACTGGAACCCTCAAAATGCTGTGACTCTTCTTCCAGAGAACGAGACAGGAGAAAGGTGAGTGCAGAAAGCCAGGTTACACAGTAATGGTGACATTCATATCATAAAGCTAAGGACTACTGAGGGATTCAATACATAATTTTTCTTTTAGTCTAACTTTTATGAAAGTTGTGATGTACACAGTTTTTTTATAATTTATTTTTATTTTATGTGCATTGGTGCTTTGCCTGCGTATATATCTGAGGATGCCAGATCTTCTGGAACTGGAGTTACAGACAGCTGTAAGCTGCCATGTGGGTGCTGGGAATTGAACTCGGGTCCTCTGGAAGAGCTGCCAGTGCTCTTAACTACTGAGCCATCTCTCCAGCCCCCAATGTACACAGTTTTAAAGAGTAAAAGTCACTTTACAAAGTTTCTGGAAAAAGAGGTTCCTTAACTTCCATTCAACATCTTTTAACATCTTATGACTTTTACCATCCTCACCCCCCTTTTATTACATTTTTGTTGTGTGTGTATGTATGTATATATGTATATGTTTGCCTATCTGCCTCTGTGCATGTGTGCATGTAAGTCAGGACAAGCTGCAGGAGTCAGCTCTCTCCTAGCATCTGGGAGCTGGGTATAGAACTCAGATGTAGTAGGCTTGATTGTAAGCACCTTTACTCACTGAGCTGTCCCAATAACCCTTCTCTCGAGAGCCCCCCTCCCACTTTTGAATGAACTGGGATTTAACCCAAGGCTTTGCACACACTATGCAAGAGCTATGCCTCTGAATTACACAGCTATTTCCTTTTACTTTATATTTTGAGATGATACCTTACTGGTTACCCAGGGCTGGTCTTAAGCTGTGAATGAACGTGAGACCATCTCAGTTGTTCAGACTGTACTAGCTTTACCAACCACCATGTTTCAAAACAAAATTTAGGTATTATCTTTAGGTTTCTCAGTTCATTGTTTCTCCCTCTCTCTCTGTGTGTGTGTGTGTGTGTGTGTGTGTGTGTGTGTGTGTGTGTGTGTGTGTATGTTGTGTGTGAACGAAATACAGGCCCTCATACATGTTAAACATGCATACTGCCATCGAGCAGCTATTGTTATTATTTTGAGGCCTTCCTGCTTCAGTTTTCTGAATGCTGAGATTTCAGGCATCCACATCCAAATCTGGTATATGATGTTATTTTTGTTTTGTTGGGGGAATTGGACTTAGGGCCTTTGTACATGCTAGAGGAATGTATTTTTAAAATTTTATTTGCATTAGTGTTTTGTTTATAGTCTTATTATTTATTTATGTGTCTATATGTATGAGTTAACCCATGCCATGGCATGTGTAGACGATTTTCAGGAATAGGTTCACTCCTACAATGTCCTTTTTTAAAAAGATTTATTTATTATATGTACAGTGTTCTGGCATGTATGAAGAGGGCACTATCCTCATTATAGATGGTTCTGAGCCATCATGTGGTTGCTGGGAATTGAACTCAGGACCTCTGGAAGAGCAGCCAGTGCTCTTAACCTCTGAGCCATGAATCCAGGCTTTATGATGTAGGTCTTAGAGATTGAATTCAGGTTATCTGGCTTGGTGGCAAGTGTCTTTACTCTTTTTATCTATTTGTTTTTGAGACAGGGTTTCTTTGTGTAGCCCTGGCTGTCCTGGAACTCAATCTGTAGACCAGATTGACCTTGAACTCACAGAAATCTACCTGCTTCTGCTTTAATTTTTTTTTTTTTGAGACAGGGTTTCTCTGTATTGTTTTGGAGGCTGTCCTGGAACTTGCTCTGTAGACCAGGCTGGCCTCAAACTCACAGAGATCCACCTGCCTCTGCCTCCCGAGTGCTGGGATTAAAGGCATGTGTCACCAACGCTCGGCCCTGCTTTAATTTTCTAATCTTCATGGCAAAGTGGTTAGGTAGAATCAAAAGGTGACACTTTCTTCAATTGTGGACATTTGTGTTACTAGTTGTCCTAAATATTATATGTATACATCTAGTATCCCTACGAAGAGTACCAGCTGAGATGATTTTTAAATTAAATTAAAGAACAAAGGACAGTTAGGCTTGAAACTAACTTGCCAGTATTCATGGCTCACTTGTGAACTGAAGGCTATACTCCAAAACATTTTTAGTAACATGCATCATCTGTGGGTAAATTGGAAGAGAAGACTGATAGTATATATTGCTTTGATTTGATTTTCTAGAGTTTTTGTGCTTCTGTGTGTAGCTTGTTCCTTCTCATTATTTAGGTCTCAGCGGAGATATTTCTTTTCACTGAGGATTCTGCTCCAAAGCTTCCTCCCAAATTTCTTTCTTTTTTTGGCTGCTTTTGTTTTTTTGAGACAGGATTTCTCTGTGGCTTTGAAGGCTGTCCTGGAACTAGATCTTGTAGACCAGGTTGGTCTCGAACTCAGAGATCTGACTGCCTCTGCCTCCCGAGTGTTGGGATTAAAGGCATGCACCACCAACACCCAGCAGGATTGTTCTTAACTAGATCTTATAATTTAAATTAACCCATTTATATTGATTTACATTCTGCCACGTGGCATTACCTTTTTTCCATCCTGCTTCCCCTCAAGTCTCGCTAGTGAATCCCACAAGCCTAGATGCATCCCTCTGACTTTCTCTGCCTGGAAGTCCTACCTATTCTCTCCTGCCTAGGTATTGATCTTTCAACTTTTTATTACACCAGTCACGGAAATACATCTTCACACAGTGTGCAAATATCCCACAAACAGGCTTTATTTGAGAAGGTTTGTGAATTATGAGTTCTTCATGCATTTTACTTTGATATTGATAGTATTCTTTTTTTCCGTCCCCAACCCATCAGTATGTTATGGAAAGCAGTGATTACACTCAGTAGAGGAGCATCAGTTCAGTACCGCTACTTCAGAGGGTGCTTTTTGGAACCAAAGGTATGTTTTTCTTTCTTTTCCTTTTTCTTTAGGACTTCCAAAAGCAACTAACTTAAGTTTGAAAACATTACAAGTAAAATGATTATGTTTTGGTCAAATAGGAATAGAACTCTCAATAACATTTTATTACCAAAAAAAAATCAAGTAAGTACTTCTTTCACAGACAGACATTGTTTGTCATGGGATTTTTGAAAGACTAATAAATAGTAAGTATGCTTTGCAGTGTTTTATCCATTGTTGTCTAATGTGTGCATTTTCTGTAACTTTGTAAACCAATTGCAGTTTTTCTATTATGTGGTATAAATACGTTTAAAGAATTGTGTTAGCCAGCTTTTAACAAGTTACTGTTTTTAAAAATTATTTCATGGCAGTCAGCTGTCTCTTAGTGGCTGCATTGTTTAATGCCTACCAAAAGCAAAGTGATTTCTCTTCGAGCTTCCCATAGAAGCTGCTGATCAGTCAGGGTCTTCTCCGAAAGCTTTGAGCATGTATTAGTTCTCAGTCTTCCTGTTCACAGCTTGCTATTTTAGGATTGTTTTCATTTTTAGAAAAGGAAAATGTTAACTTGTTTCCTTAGTTTAAGACAACGATTTCTTTAAGAAAGGACTCTTTCCCTTTGGATTTTACCTTTACCACATTTGTGCATGTGAAGTTTAGCAGGGACGTAGGAACCAAAACATGGAAAAAATGTATTTCCCTTGGAAATTATAGAATACTTTGTTATATGAAAACTGCTATCACTGTTACTTTACTCTCAGCTATCATAAAAAGTGACAAATCCACTCCAGCTGTCTTTTGCACCTATTACGTGTTTTATTCCAGAAATATTTTGTAAACACTCAGTAATTGAACTGAAATTATATTGTGGGTGGTCATTGTTTTGGCTTATCTTGACAATAGTCTAACAACAAAGAACATCTGTGTATTTGGTCTAGAGGTACCTCATGGTCAAGTCCTCCAGTACAAATTAAACAATGTGTACGAATAAACAAACCATGGCACTAGAGCATGGTTTACAGTCAGAGAATCCTGGCATACAGAAACTTTGTATAATGAGGGATTAAATTTTATTTGGAAAGGAGAATCTGGACACAACTCACTGGAAGTCAGTGAGTCCTTTGGGCATAGTTATATAAAACTATTGTCAACAAAGGCCACAGTAGCCAACCTGTAGTGTGGTTATTTTCATGGAAAATGTAACCAAAAGCAGCAAATCAGTCCACTGATGCCTCTTGGAAAATTGGCAGGAAATCTGCCTTGCAGTAACCAACTTAGTTTTCCCTTGTAATACTTGCAAAAGTTTACAGTATATGTTGGTGAGTGTGTTTCTTTAAGTAGGTGCTTGCTCTGTATCGTGTACACATGTACCGTGTGATGCAGGGGCTGCCCTGGTAAGTATGTTTTTCATGGATTAGAGTAAATAGCTACATAAAATCCCATGCAAATGGCTGCATTATTTTCCCCCTTATGCCAGCTAAAAGTGACACTTCTAAAAGTTGGTGGCCCTTTTAAAATGAAACATTTTTATTATAATTATTATGAAACTTGGTCTTAACAGTATATTGCTAAATGATAGACATGCAAGAATTCTTGAATAACAAAATGTAGGAATGAGTGGACCATATCTTACGAATAATAGAGTTGACAGGAAAGCTGAAGTGGGGAGTGAGTGGGTGACTGGGCAGGAGTTTTAGGAGGTCTAGCTAGACAGCTGCAGAACTTCAGGCAGATGAGCTTGTGACTGCTCTTCACCTTTGGATGGTTGCCGGCTCTGTCCATAAGATGAAGGGCTTGGGATACAGGCTTCCTGAGTCCCATTCATTACTAAATTTTATTGTAAGCAAATACAATGTCAGAATTCATGTTTTTTCCATACTTTGCTTCTCCTTGACATGTTCTTATTTAGTTTCCTAGAGTTGTAAAGTCCTTTCTTTTCCCGGTTTTTCTTTCTTTCTTTGTGTGTGTGTGTGTGTGTGTGTACACATGTGCTCACATGTGTGAGTGTGAGTGTGTGCTCATGTACCAATGAGCTTAATGGAATTACTTACAGGAGCATGGATAAAGGGTTACTTTTAGGAGAATGAGCAGATTGTCAGTCTCTAGGCCACTAAAGGGAACGCCTGTCCCGAGCAGCATTGGTGATCTGTGAGCTCCTCTTCCTCCTTTTCTCTGTTTCTCAGAGCTGTAAAGTTAGAACAAGATGTTAAAGTGATAAATTCTAGTAATTTTACAGGTAACAACTGTTTCCTTTATTTAAATATAGCAAACAAAGGTGATGGACATTCCTGGAATGGAAACTCAGTGTGGGTCCACACACAGTCCATTGATTTTACATCTTCACCAAATATGCACTTAAAAAAGATTTATTTCATTTATGAGTATTTTGCCTGTGTGTCTGTATGTTTGTGTAGCATGTGTGTGCCCGGTACCCCAGAGGCCAGAAGAGTGCATCACAGTTAGGACTGGAGTGATGGATGGCTGTGAGCCACTGTGTGACTCCTGGAAACTGAACCCTGGGCCCTCAGGGGGAATAGCAGTGCCTCAACAGTTGAGCTATCTCTTCAGCCCCAAACTACTGTTTTAAGGAGTTAAAATTTAAATTTAAATAGTTGATGAATTTTTTAGAGTGAAATGTTACCCACTTTTTTATGCTTCATGAAAAATTAATTCATTTTTGTGAAAACAGACCATTATAATGCTAACACTCATAATTATTAACTCATATTTTGACCTTCTCTTATTTTTTAAAATGCTTAAACAAGCCAGTCAGCTATAAGATAATTGTTCTTTTTATAGTAGCCTAGGTTGCCATTTTTTAGAGCACCTTTTTGATATAATAGTATTCTTGTGTATTCCAAATGCTTTACTGTTAACTTGAGGGACACCTCCTTTATTTGAATCATGTAAGAATGACCATTTTCTTATTGGAATTACTAGAAATGTTGTTAAATAATACTGGGTTTGGTATTGCAGAGTTAAAAAAATCCTGTCTTCATATATGCAGGATTTTTTTTAATTGTGGGAAGAAAGGGATCAGTAAAAATTAAAATTTAAAGTATATCTGCAAGCAGTGTCCTTACCTGACTTACAATTTTACGTGCTGATGTATTAAAAGCAAAACCCAAGCTCATCTACATGTTGTTCTATTTTTTCTGTTCGCTGTAGTTAAGTGGTGTTCAACTATTTAAGAAAGAAACAAGTAGGGCTAGAGATGGCTCAGTGGCTCAGGGCAGTTGCTGCTCTTCCAAAGGACCTGAGTTTAGTTCCCAGCACCTACAATGGGTAGCACACAATTGTGGGTAACTTCACCTTCAAGGGATCTGATACCTCTGGCCTCTAAGGGCACCTGCACTACATGCCCATATGCAAACACACTTATACATAATTTTTTAATTTTTAAAAGAGGAAGCAATAAGTAAATCTTTTCAGAATTTAGCTGAAGCATTTTGTTAGTAATACATGTTTAGAGATATTTCCATAGTCATGATTTTATATATTAAGTTGTGAAGTAACTGCAGGTATTTTTGCTGATGAAATGCTTGTTACTTTTTTTCCAAAGATAACCTACTTTATTTCAAAAGCTTAAAGTTATACTATTTGCAGAATGGAATTGTTTTTTCTTAAAATTTTAAAGAATGATTAGATTTAGCACTAGCATATTAGTATCAAGGATTGCGTGTTTTTGAATCATGACTAAGATTTTAAATTTCCTAATGTTTCAGTCTTTAAACCCATCAGTGGAATTTAAGTTTAAGGTTACATTCTCTAATGTAAAAGTCGTAGTCAACAATTTAGAAGTCATTGTACATATTTTAAAACTAGGGGTTTGTTTTGTTTGTTTTTGAAACAGGGGTCTTACTATGTAGCCCTAAATGGCCTGGAATTTGGCTGTGTAGACCAGGCTGGCTTCAACTCAGATCCCTCTGCCTCTGGTTCCTGAGTACTGGGATTAAAGGTGTGTGGGTTCTCCCCCCAACACTTTGTGTACCAGCCAGCATGTATCTGTAGTGGGAATGCTTGTAGACAGAAAGTCACATATTAAACTGGCCCTTTGGACTATTCCTCATTATTCAAGTCTAGGCAATTGTATATGGGAGTAATAGATTTGTCACTAAACTTGATGAAAGTCAGGGCATTAAAATTATTACTAAAATAGATTTCCTTAGAAATATACAAGATTATTCCTAGGGGTAGATACTGTAGTTATTCCATAGAGTTATCCTGACACTGGAAGTTATCCTTTCTCCCTCTATTTTTATCCCTGTTGATAGTTACATTTGTGGCACTCTTTTTAGTTCACATTTGGATACTGATAAGTCCACACCATCTTTGAAAGAAAGATAGTTTGACTGCCAGGAGGTAGGAGAAGGATGTAAGAGAGATGGAGTGAATCCGAAAGGCTTAAGTTCATTCTGTACTTTTATTACTAAGAAACATGCCTGTTTTTAATGTATACATTTGCTTCTTTTGAAGATTAAAATAAAAAAATATGGCTGCATGCACATGCATATGCATGCGCATATACACACAAAAACACTCAAAAAGTTTAAAAATAGTCTTATGCATATAGCAGAAGATGCAGGATTAAATGTACTATTTTTAGTGTTATAAATTCACCATATTTTAAGATGACCAATGTAATGGCAAAAGAGGTATTGTAAAAGAACATGTTATTTAATATCTCAGAGTTAGTGATTTGAGTAAACTACTCCAGTACTGTTGTAGTTTTTAAACTGTTTATAAATTTTATAAAATAATTTAACCTGTTTGTGTTAAGTTTTGGAATTAGTTTAATAACATGCCTGTTTTGTTAGATACTGATTATTTGGCACACTACCAAATTAAACAACAATTACATTCAATAATATTTGTGGAATATTTTTATGGAAGAGCCATCTAAAGGTGTATAATATATGCAGAGAAGCTTATAAACTTTAGGTTCAAAGATTTATGTTGGTAGTAATTATCCTGAAATAGCATAATAGTGGTTAATTTTTATATTTCCTTTTTTCTTTTCTATATTTTGTTAAAATTATCAGAGGATAAAATTCTTATAGAGTTGCAGTTTCAAAGTCTGCTTTTAAAATGTATAAGTACGTTTTGACACTTAATTTTAAGTATGTCTCTTTAGTCTGCTTTGTGTTGGCTCAGAGGGTCTTTGCTGTTGATTGATTCCTGTTCTAAAATTATGTATCAGCAGCAGAAGATGATTTTCTTTACTAATAAGGAAACATGATAACAGCATTAGGGATTATTATACTATGATTTTTAAATTTGAAAGCATAAATCTCAAATTTGATGCTTCCTTTTTATCACAATTATTCTTCAAATGTGGCTATTCTAGGATTTCTTGTGCTCTTAGCAAACATGGGCTGCTATGAGAAATGTAATAAGTTTCGTTTTTTATTTTTTAGTTTTTGGTTTTTTGAGACAGGGGTTCTCTGTATTGTTTTGGAGGCTGTCTTGGAACTCTTAGACCAGGCTGGCCTCGAACTCACAGAGATCCGCCTGCCTCTGCCTCCTGAGTGCTGGGATTAAAGGCCTGCACCACCACCGCCCGGCAAGTTTAGTATTCCTAAGTAGAGGACTTTGCTGTACCTCTAGTTTCCTGCAGTAGTGTGTGCTGAGTGATCAGGAGGTACTTGTTCTTCCCCTGCTCTCATAGGCTTGTTTAGGCTGTCTCCTAAACATGGGGTCTTTAAGTATAGCAGGGGAATAATTTGAAACATTTGGCATGCCTAAGAAAACATAAATGATGTTAACTTTAACTTACAATGGAATTAATATTAGTGCAAAGTAATTTTTCTTTTAAAAAATCAAAATACTGTAGGTAAATTTGCAAATGGGTTTAAGAGTTTTGTGTGCCAGTTCATCGCAGTTCTTTTTATTTATTGCTTTAACTCATTTTTTTATGTAGTATTTCATCATGTTTTGTGACCTGGGTACATTCCTGATTTGGTACATAATAGTATTGATAACTAGCAAGATGAATTTCTTGTTTCTTGGTCTCATATTTAGTGTAAGACTTAGGCCACAAACATCTAATGGAATCATGGGTAGAAATAAGATACAAGAAATTATTGCAGACGTTTAACTTTTAAATTGCAGACTATCGGTGGTCCATGTCAAGTCATAGTTCACAAGTGGGAGACTCATCTACAACCACGATCAATAACCCCTTTAGGTATGGGCATTAACTGCATCTGTTTGAGGCGTATGCATAAAGTTGCTAATGTGCTGCACAGTGGCTCAGGGACTTAATGCATTTTTATTCTGAAGTTTAAAAGCATTGCATTGTCAGTACTACATACTTCACTTAGCATTTCATGGATCTTACTTCCAAAACTAAACACTTTTATAGCCTTTCTTTATAAACTACTAGAAATGCTTGTCTACTTACTTTATTTGGGAGATTTAGGCTAGTATAAGACATTTCAATTGAATCGTTAGAAAGTTAATAACATTCTTCTTTACTGAAGATTCATTGCTTTATTAGCTTTCTTGCTCAGATATATATAGTGTTTTAAGGAAGAATTGATCCAAAACAGAAACTCTTGAAAGTTCAGTTTTGAATGCTAATGAAGTTATATATATATATATATTTTTAAATACTAGTAAATACTTAAACAAATGAATTTGCATTTCTTTGTTATAGTTGACATATTCCTCTAATTCATTTAAACTCCCTCTTGGCTGTGCT
Organism: Mesocricetus auratus; assembly: GCF_017639785.1. Classification (NCBI taxonomy): domain Eukaryota; kingdom Metazoa; phylum Chordata; class Mammalia; order Rodentia; family Cricetidae; genus Mesocricetus; species Mesocricetus auratus. The sequence continues at coordinate 99,098,320 of NW_024429189.1, read as the reverse complement.
ACTATTTATAATCAGTTGTTTTTTTGTTTTTTTGAGACAGGGTTTCTCTGTAGCTTTGGAGGCTGTCCTGGAACTAGCTCTCATAGACCAGGCTGGTCTCAAACTCACAAAGATCTGCCTGCCTCTGCCTCCCAAGTGCTGGGATTAAAGGCGTGCGCCACCAACGCCCGGCGGTTTTTTGTTTTTAAATTCAATTTTCTATGTGGAAAAAAATGGCATTTCTCTTCATACAAGTGTTTTTTAGTTCACTTGTCTATGCTGAAAATGGATCTTGACACTCACTTTACAAAAACTACTTACTTGTATTTGTGGATTGAATCAGTCTGAGAAGTACATGTTTATTTCCAATGGAAAAATCAAAATTGAGGTTGTGGGTTTTGTAGCTTAGATTAGTAAATGGTGGAAGTTTGCTTTTCCCTCTTTAAAGGACACATGTTGTTTAAATAGTTGTCTCATTCCATCTTCCTTATTGGGTTTTCTTTTTGTGTTTTAATGTTTTTGATAGTTTTTACAGAAGCTTAATGAGAATTAAGTATTTACAACTAGAGTTTGCATTTGAATGCATCTTGAAATTGAATATATTTTTGCGTTGTGAGAAGTGGAATGATTTTATTTCTGTTTGTGGAAATTAAGGTTCTGCTTTGGTGGAAGGTGATGTAAAATTAAAGTTGATGTGTAGTCTGCTAGACAGTTGTTAGGAAACACCCCATTTATTTTTACAAGTGCTTCGGGCTTGCTTAGAGACAGCTGAGAAGAGTACTCCGAAGGAAACGTAATTCCTGTTTTACTAGATAGAGCTTTGCAGCTTTTCATGATCTTGAACTGTTAGTGAGGGGCTGTGCTAGCACATATTCTTGGTAGCTCTCCACAGCTCTGTATGTACAGGTAAGTGTATGCTTTTATAAAGCTTTTGGCTGGCTGCAAGAATGTTGGGGTTTGTGGAGATTCACACTTTAAGTTCTGGATGTGAACCACATTAGAATAAGCATTTTAATTGTGCCAAGACTGTTGGTTTAAGACATAAGCAAGATGCTCATGTTCAGCAGCTTGGTAGGTAGGCTCATGCATGGTGGGTGTTTTTCGTCCCAGACCTCCAGGGCACCTTCCCAGGACCTTGTATCTTTTTGTGAACAGCCACTCAAGTCTGTGGGACCAACACTGCTTGCTAGCCTCCTGAAAGAGAATGCTTTATCCAGGGCCACAATAAACTTGCTTATTCACTTTAGGCTGCTTTATGTTATAGAATTACCATTTTAAGAGTACTTAAAATAAATTCTAAGTTGTTCGTCTATTCTGTAGACATTATGAGTTTTTAACTAGGCTTTTTATTTTCCTTGAATTCCAGAAAGTGAAATCACTATTGATGATGGACAATTTGGAATCCACAGTAAGTGAGACTGAATTTTTAAAACATTTATTGATACGAGTCATCCATTGTCTTAATAGCTCATTGGAAATAATGTAACATACTGAGACAATGCAATGTGACATTGAAAACAGAGACAAGTATATTTTGTTCATAATAAATAGCTTCAAGGTTTTGTTTTTTGTGTTTGGTCATTTCAGATTTATGAGCTTATATAATTATAAAGAAGTGTACCGCCGGGCGTTGGTGGCGCACGCCTTTAATCCCAGCACTCGGGAGGCAGAGGCAGGCGGATCTCTGTGAGTTCGAGGCCAGCCTGGTCTACAGAGCGAGTTCCAGGACAGCCTCCAAAGCCACAGAGAAACCCTGTCTCAAAAAAAAAAAAAAAAAGAAGTGTACCTGGTGGATATTCTAATTTTTCTGATTCTGTTAGGCATGGTATATATGTTTTGAATTAATGACACTGTACCCATAAATTGGTACAACTATTTTTAAAAAATAATATATATTATTGCTATTAGAGTATTGGCATACCATTTCATTTTTTGCTTTGTTTTTCAAGACAGGGTTTCTCTGTATTATTTTGGAGGCTGTCCTGGTACTCGCTCTGTAGACCAGGCTGGCCTCGAACTCACAGAGATCCACCTGCCTCTGCCTCACGAGTGCTGGGATTAAAGGCATGTGCCACCAACGCCCGGCATTAGCACAGGTTTCTTTAAAAATACAGCTCATTTCTTTGTAAAAATTATTGTGTTGAAAAAATAATGGTTCCCAACATTTAAAGAGCTAAATGTTGCTTGTAGGCTAAATTTGTATATTTTATATGTTTAAATAATGTGTTTACAATAAATCCAGACATCCAGAATGTTCAAGTAATTCTGGCTCCTCAATAACTAATTTATAGTACAGTTGAAAATTCCTTATCTCAAAATATGTTTAAAATGCTAATTGTTTTTATACCTTTCTGGTTCTGTAAGTACTTTAGCCTCAGAATTCAAACTTCCTCTAGCAGTTAGAAGTCTCCTGGTCCATCAGACTGTCATACTGTCTAGTCTTATCCTGGGTGCTGTACCTGAGGGTCAGAAATTTCTGACTAGAGAAGAGTTTGCTGGGGACCATTGTGCTTTTCTGGCAAGAATACTCTTTATAGGATTTCCTATATGCATTCAATGTAGGCAGTATGTATGCCATGGCAGTATTTGAGAACCAATTGAACCTTTCCCATTATTTCATTAGGAAGTGTTATACTAAAAATTAATATAGTCTAAAATGTCTGAATAACTTTAATGCTTATTTTTAAAGCTTTGTCCTATTTAAAAATATAATATGCTGTGTTTTTTTTTAAAGAACTATATAGAGAAGGACTTTGTGTTAGTGCTGTTGTGTTTCAGGTTTAGTTTTAGTTTTTTGAGACAGGGTTTCACTATGTAGCCTTTGCTGGCCTGGAACTCATAGAGCTCTATCTTCTAAATTCAAATTCTGTGCCACCACTCCCAGTTAATATTATTTTATTTTTAGTTATGTGTGTATCTGTGCACCTGAGTTGTGATGTCCACTGAGGCCAGAAGAGGGTGGCATATCCCTTCAAGTTGGAGTTACAGGTGGTTGTGACCTGTCTGCTATGGGTGACGGGATCCAAACTCAGGTCCTCTGTGAGAGCAGATGTGCTCTCTCCAGCTCCCAGAGAATAACCTTTTCGTCAGCTGTACCGTGTGACATAATATCTGTCATGTTAATTACTACGTTTTATGGTTATAAATTATAGCATTTCTGTCTTTGTCTCTATCTTCTTCACTTCCCAATGTCATTAAATTCCGTTTTAGTTCGTTTTCAGGATAGAAAAGCGTTTCTTTTACTTTATCCATTTTTATAAATAATATTTGAAATTTGAAGATTTTAAAGACATTCTTAAGTTATACCTCAGGAGAGAAGCCCCAACCCTTTTTTTTTTTTTAAAGTCCAGTTGATTTAAAAGGGTAGGTTGAAAACAGCACCACTGGTATTTATGGAACTTTTATTAGTAGGTTACCTTAAGTCAAGTAGTATTAACAGAATGTTAATACACCATTTGTTATGGTGGCACATACTAATGTGATAATCAGAGCTGACTAAGTTTGGTTCTTTTCATTTTTCAAAATCTTTTTTTAAGATTTATTTATTTATTTATTATGAATACAACATCCTGCCTCCATGCCAGGAGGCATGCCAGACAGGGACATCAGATCTCATTATAGATGGCTGTGAGCCACCATGTGGTTGCTGGGAATTGAACTCAGGACCTCTGGAAGAACAGTCAGTGCTCTTAACTTCTGAGCCATCTCTCCAGCCCCTGATTTTTCAAATCTTCAATAGTAGTCCCACATTCAGTTTTAGTTGAATATGAAGTCTTTCAAGTTTTGTGTTTTTGTGTGTTTGTTTGACCAGACTGTTCAAACTCAAATCCTTCTTCCTCTGCCTCCTGAGTGCCGTGACGGAAGTGCCATGCTCAACAACAATCCTATCTATCCATGTCTGTCTGTCTGTCTGTCTCTATCAGTCATCTATCTGAGACAGGTCTCGTACTATGTAGCTTTGGCTGTCCTGGAACTAACAGAGACCTGCCTGCCTCCACCTCCTGAGTCTTGGGATTAAAGGTGTGTATTGCCATGCCTGGCCTATGATGGCAATTCTTACAGATTTACTTAATTGACATGAATTGCTAAGTAGCTGATAGTAGTCATTTAGCTTTGTTTCTCTAACTTCAAATGAAAGTTCCTTTTCAGTGACACATTTAAGATTGCTTTTAATTACAGTTAATAAATTAATTACATGTAACGATAGGAAAGGACCAGAATTATATAATCTCAGTGCATTTAAATATGAATGCGAACTAGAATTGTTAATATATATTAAACTTTACTGGATTGCTTAAAAGTGTGTACTTCTATTCTCCTCCCTATTTATCCCACCAGATGGTGTTGAAACACTGGATTCTGGATGGCTCACATGTCAGACTGAAATAAGATTACGACTGCATTATTCTGAGAAACCTCCTGTCTCAATTACCAAGAAAAAATTCAAAAAATCTAGATTTAGGTATGTCTATATGATTTTATTACACTGTTTATTTTTGCTGTTACTCTAGATTTTCTGACCTTTAAAACTATAGGGTTTTAGGATAGTGAACTGTTTTCCTCCCTCAAATTGCTATTGTTAACACACACACACACACACACACACACACACACACACACACACACACACACACACACACAGATTTTTTCCGAGACAGGGTTTCTCTGTGGCTTTGGAGGCTGTCCTGGAACTAGCTCTTGTAGACCAGGCTGGCCTCGAACTCACAGAGATCCGCCTGCCTCTGTCTCCCAAGTGCTGGGATTAAAGGCGTGTGCCACCAACGCCCGGCTGTTACACATATTTATATTAGTTTTAACTCTAAAATTGCAACCAGAAAAGAAGCATTTTTGTAAAAAACAAGTGGTTTCTAGTCTCATATTTTGTAGTTTCTGTCATTTAACCTTTCATACTGTAAGGATTGCTTTAAAATCGATAAAGCAAGTGATTTTGTGGTGAAAGACAAATGGCACAAACAGAAAATGATTGTCAGAAATGGCCTTTAGAGCCCACATTTTGATATGACTTTTAAAGTTCTTGACAATGAAAGGTAACAGTTATCCTGGCAGCTCCAGACTCTGCTGCTTTCCTTCCTCTTCCTCCTCTTCCTCCTCTTCCTCTTCTTCCCCCTGTTTTAGTAGGGATAGATGGAAAAGCCTTGCAAAGATAGTTAAATTAGTTTTGCTGTAATACTTTGAACATAAATCTGAGCAAGCTGGCTTCCTTAAGATGTAGCTTACCTTGGTCGTCTAATCTTGTGATTTTGGAATCAATAATTCTGTATTTTGATATGTAACAAGCAAACTTTTCTGGTATATCAAAGCTGGGTAGAACTGTCCATTTGCAGTAACTGGAGACCTTGATACTATCTTTTTAGTATAATTCATAATATTATACCCTACATATCTTTAGTTGTTTTAATTACCTAAATATGGTATAATACATATCCCAGTCACAGGTAATAGCAAGTGGGTGGCTGCCAGAGACCTGCAGGAGTGTAGGATGTGTGATGTTGGAGGAGGGGGGTGCTGGCATGATTTGAGTGTGAATTGGGATGGTTGCCAGCAGCGTTTATTGACAAAAGAATATACCTTTTATACTCTGGAGTTGCACATAGGATTAAATATGAGTAAAAGGGCATGAGATCAGAGGTTGAGGAATCAAGCATTGATCTTGTTAATAGAAGGGTCCCAAGTTCTTCTTGCCAGAGAAAAGAAAGAATAACTTTTCTTTGTAGCTGTAGGAACTTTCTTCAAGCCTCTGAGGGAATGGGGACCCTTATCCAAATGCCTAACTTTGGGAAAAGGACTTCTGGGACCAGATAATCCACTACACAATTTAAAAGCAATTTACATTCCTTGAGCTGGTCCCTAAATTATGTCTCTTTGTGTCTTACTATATTGGCATTTTCCCATCATACACCTCCAAAAGGGAAGATCCTGATGCCTTATTATACTACACCATTCTGATTTCTCTATACTTATTAATTGAACTTTGCCCTTGATGGTCTCAGGCTGTGGATATGGTCTGTAGGCATTTCATCCTTGGGATCAGGTGTGTCTGTCTAATCTCAACTTTCCTGTTCTTTGTGTAATTTGGAGGGCACAATGAGATTCCTGGATATTTTCCTGAGAATTATTTTGTTTAGAGAGGCTACTGTTATACACATTTTCATCAATTACCAAAATTATCCACACAAAATTTCCCAAAGGGAAGGGCATTAAAATTGAAAGTAAACAGGTGCTGGAGAAGTGTGGTCTGCAATGTTAAAATGCTAGAACTTTGTTAAGCAACAGTGATTGCCATGGAGTCCACGACAGGTAGCACTTTAAATTCTATGTATTAACTGTTGTGATTAGAGAGAATTTAATATGTGTGCCTAGTCTATTTGATTTCCATTTTAAAAAGTAGTCTGCTATGTATAATTTATTGTTTATAAATTGTTTTAAAAGAAGGGAAAATATGTTACAAACTTTTTTGAGGTGGGGCTGGTCATTGTGTACCCAAAGGGGCCTTGAACTGCTACTTCAGCATGCTCTAGTGCCTAGGTTGTAGACATGTACTACTCTGCACAGTTGAGTGAATTTTCTCACTAGACAATTCAGTTGGCTTACTAGGGTTTCTTTCCCCTGCTGTATTTAATAAATAATGTTGGGGGTCTGATTTGAATGAAAATCAGTACTGTGTCTTATGCCATTCTTGTTTATATAGAAATCATTTTGAGGGCTTGATTGCTACTTAGCATGTTAGCCTTGAACTGAAAATTTTTTTTTACAACTCTTTGTAATTGGACTCTACAAGTTAAATGATTTTGTTCCTGTTGAAATGAATGCACATAACTAGAAATAGGTATCTGTTTTGGTCATTTTTTTCACCCAGACATATTAAGAATATACTTCGTCATCCTGGGTTAGAAAATAAATTTGTCTGTAATGGCCTCAGCAATTTTAAAACTTGGCATAGCTTTTGCATTTTTAAATATAGCAATGAGCATGTATCTCAGTAGTACCAAGTTTTAAAGATACCTTTTTTTGTTTGACTCATTCATACATGGAAAACAACAGTGCTATCTTTGTAGTAGACTACAGCATTATATAGCTGTTTGGAGATATCCTTTATCTTTTGTTCCATTATAGATCCCTTTCCTTTAGACTTGCTCCCTCGTTTAAATGGTTCTCTTCTCTTCTCATTTCTGTACACTTCTGGTTACTCCTGGTGTATCTCTGGCTGATTAATAGTTGTCCAGAACAATTCCTAAGAGTTTACTTTCTGAATGGTGATGGATGGTTTTTGTTTTGAGTTATTGAAGTGTTTATAGTGCAGTACCAGAACAGTATTATTAATGGAGTAATCTGCACGTTTGAACTGTCCGGGAGACCTCAATTATATGGCTTACAACCATGGTTGGGACAGGGGCTTATCCAGAGAGAGCATCCCAAACTAATAAAGTTCTATTATTTGTAAAATAGATTCCATTTAAATCTAGAATGCTACCTAGCATGGGTGAGGCTCTAGGTCCAATTCTCATCAAGCAAAAGCAAGTCTAGAATAAACTTTTTTTTTTGTAGTCTGTTACCTTCTACAATAACTTGTTCACTGTGTTTAATTTGATTAATCTTCATTAATTGATAGAAGAAATAGTCCAAACCACAGTGTGCTTTTTTGGCAAATAATTGCCTCTGTTTAGTAGTAGACTAGTCTTTGTGACCTGTGGTTTGGGTAACTGGTAATTGTGTTCATTGCTATGAGGCTTATTAAAGATTCTTGGTTTGTTTGATTAGAAAGGTGGGTTCATATAAATATATACATGCCGATAATGTCCATGCATAGAGCACTAGGGAGGCTCAAATAGCAGAATTACTGTGAGTTTGAGGCTGGTCTGGGCTACGTAGCTACCAGGCCACCTGAGGTATATAGTGTTTCAAAACAAATGAGCAAAATAAAAAAAGAAAATATTTATGCATATAGTTTGTTGTAATACTTTTCTATAACAGTTATTTTTTATTAGGTACCTGGAGAGGAACATGGCAAGTATTCTATAGGCAGATGTTTCTGTTCTGCCTACCAGCTCCCAAGTAACCACATGGAGACTTCTTATTAATTATGAAAGATTGGTTGGTAGCTTACACTTGTTTTTAGCTAGCTCTTATAACTTAAATTAACCCATTTCTGTTAATCTCTCTGCTCCTCTGAGGCTCATTTGCCTCTGTACTGCCCATCTTGCTTGCTCTGTCTGCCTTCTTCCCAGTATTCTCTCTGCCCTAAAAATCTTGCCTAGCTATCATCCATTTAGCTTTTTATTAAACCAGTCACAGTGATACATCTTCATACAGTGTAAAGTAATATTCTACATTTCCCCCTTTTATCTAAATAAAAAGGAAAGGTTTTAGTTCTAACATAATAAAACTATACACACTAAGGACAATTATCAGGTAAGAATTAAATATACAATGTCCAGTCCATTTGTACTTGACATATTTGGAGAAAATACTTCATTATTTATTCTATCTTGGTGAGTCCAAAGCTCTGTACCTTAATTACCTTCTTTCATAACTAAGGAAAGCTGTAATTATGACTATCTAGTAGTCAACTTCATCAAAGACTCCAGAGGATGGATATTAACATTACCTTAGTTAACAGGAAGTATAGAGCAAACAACTTCCAAAACTAAAGGAAACAACAGAAACAGCTGTATTGTCTGGAACCCAAGATTCCTCTGCAACATTGGGGCATCTCATCTTCAGCCTTCAGGCCTAGAGTATCTGAAAGACTTCTGTGAATCAGAAATTTTTGAAGGACTGTCCTCCTCTGTTTGGGCAAAGTTCAGCAATCATTTCTCTTTGTGTCCTGCTGGTCCAGTATGGGCAGCATAGCGTCAACAGTCAAGGCAAGGGTAGTGTCTTGTCCAAATGGCTAGCCTTTGTCATAAAGAAAGTAAACTCCATGTGAAGGTTCTTCAATGTCTATCATCCTTTTTTGGGGGGTAAATTGGTGCTACTAATAGCAGGCATGTCTCATTGTCAAGAAAAACCTTATGTTAATTATTAAAAATGCCATATTCTGTAGGTCTTTGAAATGCTTGAAGATCACCTATCTAAAATATATCTATATGACCTTGAAAACATACTTAAAATGACTAAGTTTGACTACTAACCTGTATCTATTATCCTAAACACTAAAACTTTGCATAACCTTTTAAAATGAGCTATATAGACTGGCGGTCTATGGGACCTTTGACAGCGGAACTAATATTTATCCTTGGTGCACAAATGGACTTTGGGAGCCCATTCCCAACGGAAGACTATTCTCTCAGCCTAGATACAAGGGGGAGGGCCTAGGCCCTCCCCCAAATGATATGACAGACTTTGATAATCCTCCATGAAAGGCTTTCCCCTCCCTGGGGGAGTGGATGGGGGTGTCTGTAGGGGAAATAGGAAGATGGGAGGAAGAGGGAACTGGGACTGATATGTAAAATAAGATTGTTTCTAAATGAAAAAAAGCTACATAGAAAAAAAGTGAGCTACACAGGTACAATACCTTAAACAAGAATAGGAACATGTAAACAGTATAACAAAAAATAATCTTAAATTTGTATCAATATACAAAATCCTTACTAGTGTATTATAGAATATTAAGATGTATTACATTTGTTTATGCTGTGGAATATTTGTTTAATGATGCAGACTTGTGTTGCATTCTTTTATGCTGCATTTGTTTAACTCTGTGAAGCTGCGTTACTTTACCTGACTGGTCTAATAGCTAAATATTCAATAGCAAGGCAGGAGAAAGGATAGGTGCAGCTGGCAGGTAGAGAGAATAAATAGAAGGAGAAAAAGATCTAAGAACAGGAAGAGAGAGGATACCAGGGGCTAGCCACCCACCTACATAGCCAGCCACAGAATAAGAAGAAAGATATACAGAAATAGAAAAAGGTAAAAGCCCAGAGGCAAAAGGTAGACATGGTAATTTAAGAAAAGCTGGCTAGAAACAAGCCAAGGCCAGGAATTTATCAGTAATAATTAGCCTATCTGTGGTTTATTTGGGAACTGGATGGTTGACCCCTCAATAAAGAGTGAAAAAACAAACAAAAAACAAAAAACCAAACTAGTGATTTAAAAGCAGACTCAACAATCTACCCTTTTATCTCTATTTCTATACTATATCCTCTTTTCCTTCAGAGAGAGACCCTTAATCTAATCCCTTTGTTTAGCTTTTTTCCTGATCATGATGAATAAATTGTAACCAAACCCTCTAAATGATGACAAACATCTATAACCCATCAAATGATCAGTTGAGCAAAAGCCACCCACCCTACCTCTTGGAGATGTGTGTATCCTGTGTTCTTGACTGTTTTCTGTTGTCTGGGGTGCTGACATCTTTAGGAGAACCTGGGAAAATTGGAATAACAGCCAAGTCCTGGGTGAATTGGCTATATTATTTGTTGTCCAGTCTCTGTGCAATGGAAAAATGCAAGGATTATGTAAAGTCCTGCCTGAACTAGTCTTTGGGGCTCTACCATCTCAGCCAGCAGCTTTGAAGCTATTAACTACAACAGAGGCATTCTGACAGACTGGATTACCTGGGCTACCCATTTTCATTGTTGTCTGGTCCCATTGCTCTGAAAATATACAAACTTTCAAATGTAACACACCTATCTCTGCATTAACACAAATATGCACTTTGTGAAGTGTGCGCACAAATGAGTTTAAGATGATTTTTTTGTTTTATGTTTGAGCAGATAAAAGGCATCTGTTAACTTTGTAAGTTTGTTTGAACTGTATAATATAAATTTCTATCCATGCCATATGAAAGGATGGTATGTAATAATAAGTCATGAGGACTCTGTAGCCAACAAGATTTATCTTATCTCATTTCATCTCATCTCACACCTGTTCCCATGCAGAGGGATCATCATACACATCATCTTTCCTGTAATCTTTTTTGACTTCCTCCACCATGCCTGTAGCCACGATACTCAGAATCTCACCTGTTTAAATCTGATCTCTTGCGGAAACAAAGGCATAACCTTTCCCCCAATGCAACATATTTTTGAAGTTAAGACATTTTCAAAATATATAGGTTGATTTAATTTATAGTTTCCATAACCCAGTGTCTCTCAGTAGCTGGTTTTCTTTTTTTTTTTTTTTACATCAACATGTCTTAATAAAGCAAAAACAAACCAAACAAAATTCAAAGTTAACAAGACACCATGTAGGATCTAGATACCCTGTGTATTTTCCATCCTTTCATGGCTTTGTGTGTGTGTGTTACTTTATTCTTTCTTTAAAGCCTTTATTATTTTTAAGTTATTATTTTCTGCCTATACCCATTTTTTCTTAAGTCTACACAGATTGTTAAACACACTATAACCTATTTAGAGTTTTTTTTTTTCTGTTTGAACCTGCTTTATTGCATATCTGTAACTTTTTCTGTCTGCATGAACAAAACCTTACACCTGCCACATGGCTTAGCTCATTGCACACTGGCGGCTCAAGCATGCAGGCAGCTGCCAGGAGACATGTCTCTGTACTGCAGCTAGCACGAGAGACATGAGACTAGGAAGCTGCATTTGACTGCATTTTTGTATGTTTAGAACCTTTTGAAAGATTTCTCCGGTCTTATGTGGATATACTTGGCCCCACATTGGGTACCTTTTGTAGGTGGGTATTTCTTTCCTGCCTGCCAGATAACCACATGGAGACTTATTAGTTACGGATGGTTGGCCGATAGCATAGGCTGTTTTTCGCTAGCTCTTATAACTTAAATAAACCTATTTCTATTCATCTATGTACTGTTCATCCTGCTTGCTCTGTGTCTCATGCCATCTCTGTCTTCTTCCCAGCATTCTCTCTGCCCCCAATATCCTACCTACCTATTGGCTGTTTAGCTTTTTATTAAATCAATCAAAATGACATATCTTCACGCATTGTAAAGGAATAATCCACATCAGTGTTCAGTTTAAACCTCCAGTTCTAATGTACATTTAAAAATGCACTAGTAGATTTTGGTTTAGTTTGTGCTTTTGAGATCTCCCAAAAGGAGTTCTTGTTCTTTGAATGCTAAGAAATTGAGAGTTAGCTATAATTGGTATTAAAGTAAATAAGCCTACAGTGTGGTCTAAAGTTATTTTTGTTATTTGTGTTTATGTATGTAATGTGATATTTTTTTTCCTTACTGGGTTTCATTCTGTTCTTAATACAGGGTAAAGCTTACACTAGAGGGTCTGGAGGAAGATGATGATGATGATGATAAGGTATCTCCCACTATTCTTCACAAAATGTCCAACAGTCTGGAGATATCCTTAATAAGTGACAACGAGTTCAAGTGCAGGCACTCACAGCCAGAATGTGGATATGGCTTACAGCCTGATCGCTGGACTGAATACAGCATACAGACAATGGAGCCAGATAACCTGGAGCTAATCTTTGACTTTTTTGAGGTGAGTAGTTGTTTTAACTAGACAGAGAATTCAGGCACGAACTTATTTTTGTATGTAGTTAGGTTTTGCTTCTCAGAAAAACCTAGTGGAGTAGAATAAACAACTTCAGTAGAATTATATTTTAAATCAGGACAAGATGTCTGTGCCTATTAAATAATATAAATATAAAACTTTCAAAGAACTTTCCATGGGTTAAATAGCGAGGTCTTTTGTAGCCCATTCATGTTGGCCTCTACCTCAATATATTGTCAAGAATGACAATTATAGTCATGGATATCTATGCTGTTTTTGTGGGTCTGCAAATGAGACCAAGTTTTTATGCATGCTAGACAAACGTTCTCAACTGGGCTACATCCTCAGCTTCAAAGGTAACTTTTTATTATGATAATTCACTGTGATGGTAGATTTGTTTTTTAACTTAGTATGTATAGCAACTAGTTAATGAAAAGTTTATTGTGTATGTGTGTACCCAATGTTTGTATTGGTGGTATATGCATCCCACATGCTTGTGTGAAGATCAGAAGAAACTCTTAGATTTGGTCCTTTCTGTATGTAGGTCTGGGGTTTAAACCCAAGTTTCCAGATGTACTGGATGTTTTTTTGTTAACTTGACACATAATAAAGAAAATGCCTTCATAAGATTGGTCTTTAGGCATATCTGGGGTATTTTCTTGATTAATGGTAGACATGGGGAGCCCAGCCCATCATACCACCCCTGGGCAGGTGGTCCTGGATAGTATAAGAAATCAAAGCAAGAAAGGTGTGAGGAGCAAGTTTGTAAGCAGTACTTCCGGTAGCTTCTGCTTCAGTTTCTGCCTCCAAGTTCTTGCCTTGATTCCTGCATTGACTTCCCTACAAGTTGTAAGATAAAACAAACCCTTTCCCTCCCCAAGTTGCTTTATTGTAGGTAGTGATGTATTATAAGCAGTGAAAAAGTAACTAAGACATGAAGTTTGCATAGCAGGCCTTGTACCTGCTCAGCCGTTTGCTTTTCTTCTTCAAGGTTTATTTATTCATTTATTATGTATGAAGCATTCTGTCTGTATGTATGCCTGCAGACCAGAAAAGGGCAACACCAGATCTCACAGATGGTTGTGAGCCACTATGTGGTTGCTGGGAATTGAACTCAGGACCCTTAGGAAGAGAAGGCAGTGCTTTTCATCGCTGAGTCATCCCTCTAACCCTGCTGATCTAAAAATCTAGTAAAATTTATGTCAGATTTTGAAGAATCTTTGCTAAGGTCCTAACCTCATGACACTTTTGTTAGCTCATTTGTTTCCTACAAGTAATGCTTGCTTGCTACCTTCTCTAATGTCCTGAATACCGCGTGCCTGTCCTGTAAATTATATATACTGGTTCCTAAACCTCTAGCTCCTTTGCTGCCTCTGCTGATATCTATTTTTTGAGAATATGCTAGCTATATTTTGTTGATAGCAACAGAATTCAAGGTAGATTTAAACATATTGAATGAAACTTGTTACATATATTTAAAAGTTTTGTAATCTTTGAATTATTCAATTTGATGTTATTTTTAGATATTTTGTGAGTGTCTTTTTGACTGCCTCTTAATACATAAGATCTAATATGAAAATTATAGATCTAAACTTAAGATGATGGTAATTTATAAAAATACAGTGTGAAGTTTTGGTTGAACATTTTTTGTAGATTACTTAAGTGCCTACCGTAAGATCTCACCACAAATATATTCCCCGCCTTGATGTGTCAGTCACCATGCTTGACTGTATCATGTGTATATTTATCTTTGAGGCGGGGTATCATGTAGCTCACGCTAACTTGAATTGCTGTGTAGGTGAACATGACCTTGGACTGATCCTATCCTCCTGCTTCCTCTTCCCAAGTACTGAGATTATTGACAAATATCACAATGTCTGGTTTTTGTCTAGTGCTGGGGATCAAAGCAATGGAGGCTCATACCAATGGAGTATCTAGTCCTAGAGTCTTTCTCATTAGTTCTCTTCCATAGACTCCAAGTCCACTTTAAAGTTTTGAGGGAATGAAAATTGACAGTGTTGCTGGGCAATGGAAAATTGATAATGTTGCTGGGTGGTGGTGGTACATGCCTTTAATTCCAGCAATCGGAAGGCATAGACAAGTGGATCTTCGTGAGTTCGAGACCAGCCTGGTCTATAGAGTGAGTTCCAGATCAGGCTCCAAAGCTACAGAGAAACTTTTTTGGTTTTCCCCCAAGATAGGGTTTCTCTATTGTTTTAGAGCCTGTCCTGGAACTCGCTCTGTAGACCAGGCTGGCCTCAAACTCACAGAGATCTGCCTGCTTCTGCCTCCTGAGTGCTGGGATTAAAGGCATGCACCACCACCACCCAGTGAGAAACCCTTCTTAAAAAACAAAAAAATAAAAATAAAAAATAAAAAAAAAGAAAGGAAGAAATAAAAAGAAAAAGAAAATTGACAATGTCTGAAAATTCAGGGCAGTCCAGAAAGGGTGGCTCAGTGTAGAAAGCTTTCTCATTGAACTGTCTTTAGACTGCCAGCCGGAAAATAATGACCTGGAGACTTAATAACTATGAGGCTTGGCCTTAGCTTAGGCTTTTTCCCATTTAGCTCTTACAGCTTAATTAACCCATGTTTTTAAAATGTACATTCTGCCATGTTGCTCGGTTACTTCTTAGTACAACACACCTGACTTACTGGTCAAATGCCTACCTCTCTTCTTCCTGAAAATCCCACCTAGTCTCTATTATTGTCCATTCAGCTCTTTATTAAATCAATCAGTTGGCTCCTTAGGCAGAGATAATCTTGAGTGTATACAAATATTCCACAACAGCTCAGTGGTTAAGAGTCCTTTTCTATTCTTGGGGATGGCCCGAGTTCAGTTCCTAGTATCTAGATGGGACAGCTCACTTTCTCCTGTAACTCTAGCTCCAGGGGTTCTGACCTCCACAAGCAACTGCACTCATAGGTACATGCACCTACACACACACTTCATTGGAGCCAGTGAGAGCATGGCTCAGTGGGTAAGGGTACTTGCTACTAAATCTGATGACTTGAGTTCAATCCCTGCATATGATGGAAGACAAGATCCAACTTTGTCAAGTTGTCCTCTGACCTCAACATGCATACAATGGCATTTGCATGCCAAACCTCATTCTCTCCACACACAAACTTTTTTAAAATGTAAATACAAATTAGGAAATTTTGAACTTTTTTCTTTTAGGAAGATCTCAGTGAGCATGTAGTTCAGGGTGATGCTCTTCCTGGACATGTGGGCACAGCATGCCTCCTGTCATCTACCATTGCTGAAAGTCCAAAGAGTGCTGGAGTCCTTACTCTTCCCATCATGAGCAGAAACTCCAGAAAAACCATAGGCAAAGTCAGAGGTAAGTTGGGGAGAAGCAGATAGGCCCTTAAAACTAACCTAAGGTTGTGCTAGAATTTTCATAATTGCAAATTTTGAAGATCAGTTAAACAATTTACGTTCATTATTAATAGGACGATAACACTTTAAGGAGCATACTTACTGAATTTTCTGAATCAGTGTTGCTTGATCTTTTCTTGTTTGATAGAGATTGACAAAGGTGGTTCTATTCGAATGTTGCTTAGCTCATAGTGGTCTTTTTAATTATGCCCCACTTTTTTCCTATGAAGTTGATTTTATCATCATCAAGCCATTACCAGGATACAGTTGTTCTATGCAGTCTTCGTTTTCCAAGTATTGGAAGCCAAGAATACCACTGGATGTTGGACATCGTGGTGCAGGGAACTCAACAACAACTGCACAGTAAGTTGCATATTTGGATGGGATTATCATTCATAGTCCATGCTTGGTAAGATTAATGTATTTACCTGCTAATTATCAGAAGATGCCTCTTCATTACTCTTAGAATTAAATGAAAGTGGTGTTAAGAGAAAGGAATTACTATGTCAATAGAAACCAAGTCTCTTTTTGATGTATAATGAAAAGGTCATTAAAAATCGAAAGCCATCCAGGCATGGTGGCACACACCTTTAATCCTAGCATTTGGGAGGCAGAGGCAGGCGGATCTCTGAGTTTGGGCCAGCTTGATCTACCGATCAAATTCCAGGATAGACTCCAAAACTACAGAGAAACCCTGTCTTGGAAAAACCAAAGCCCAAACAAAACAAAAATAAATAAATTGAAAGCCAGGAGGGAAATTTTAATAGAGAAAGCTTTTTTGACCTCCTTGATATCAGCCTTTTGATTGTTTTTCTTGCAAGCTGCTCTCTGGGCCTCAATTTCCTTACCCATGAAATGGTTTGGTTTGGTCAATGGTTTTACCCTTAGTGCTTTTTTCTTACCTACATATCATGGTTCTACGGAGGTATATAAGTAAATACAGTTTAGACTTCATCAGACACAAATGCCAGCCTAATAAAGTTGTGTTTTTCTGTCAGTGTTGAACTTTATTGCCAGAGGCTTTTTTACTATAAAACTTAATCCTACATTTAAAAAAATAATAGTTGAATATTTTTGTGTGTGCGTGTTGATTTTTTTTTTTTTTGGTGCAATTCTCATGGAGTTTAGAGGATGCCAGATCACCTAGAGCTGGAGTTACAGGTTGTTGTGAGCCATCCAGTGTGTACTAGGAGCCAAACATAGGTCCTATAGGATAGCAGCAAATGCTCTTAACCACTGAACTGCCTCTTCAGTCCCCACATTTTTTAAAAAGAGTGATTGCGGTTAAATCATTATGATCTTAGGTCTCCAAACCAAGTCAACTTACATTTAAGTAAGAAGCACTTTCAAGTTCCATGTTAATAAGCTGTGTGTGTGTGTGTGTGTGTGTGTGTGTGTGTGTGTGTGTGTGTGTGTGTGTGTGTGTGTTGTGTGTGTGTGCCCATGTGCTGATATATAAGTATGGGGGCTACAGTAGGATATGAATGTCACTCTCTACCTTTGACACCAGGTCACTGAATGTGGAGCTGGTCTGGCAGCCAGCAAAACCCAGCAACCCTCTTGCACCTGCCTAATACAACACCAGGGTTTTAGTCATATACAGCCGTATCTGGTTTTTTAAAAAACAAGGTTGCTAACATCGTGGTTTCTGCAATCTGGACACAAGTCTTTATGCTTTTTGTTTGTTTGTTTGTTTGTTTTTTGTTTTTTTTTTTTTTTTGGTTTTTCGAGACAGGGTTTCTCTGTAGCTTTGGGGGCTGTCCTGGAACTCACTTTGTAGACCAGGCTGGCCTCGAACTCACAGAGATCCGCCTGCCTCTGCCTCCCGAGTGCTGGGACTAAAGGCGTGCACCACCAACGCCCGGCCAAGTCTTTATGCTTAAGCAGCAAGTATTCCTTCTTTTTCTTAATGAAATCTACCTTTGGTATGTCAGTCATTCCCAGTTTCTCATATTTTGCCAGTATGAAGACATTTGGAGGCTTTATTACAAGTGGCAAATTTCTTTTGCCTCAGTTTCGTCATGCCCTTGAAAAGGTTTGTTCTCTTTAATCAAACACTTCACTTGTCCAAGAAAAATCGGTGTGCAGGGAAGGCATGTGTTGTGATGTTATGAAGTGAGTGCACATATCTGCCAGGTTTTTCACTATCATATTTTGAGTATAGCAAAATTAGCCTTAGCATAAAAGGTAAGTCCTGTTTCACTATTGAAGATATGATGTAGTTAGCTTACTACAGTGTTTCTTTTCTTTAGTACTTGATGACTACATTTCTTCTCTATTTTAGGCTGGCTAAAGTACAGGAAAATACTATCGCTTCTTTAAGAAATGCTGCCAGTCATGTAAGTACCATTTTTTTTAAACAGCTTTAGATTTTTTAGATAGAGACAGGGAAATCTTCCAGTTTGTATTAACTGATAAAAAGAAAACTATTCCTTGTTCTGAAAATGTTTTTAAGTGAATATAAAATTTTTTTGGTATTTGTTTAGGCTTGTGATGAAGATTCACATGTAAATAACCAGATAATAACAAGCCCTTAAATGTTAAGAGAAGCTTTATCTTTTGCTAGCCGCTTTGGTTTATCCCCCGCCAGTCGCCTGGGCTCTGCCGCGCCAGCCTGGTTCTAGAACCGCATCAGTCCCAAATAAACACACAGGAGGCTATATTCATTATGAAGCTGTTGGCCTTGTTTGTCCCTTACTGGCTAGCTCTGCATTAAGTAATTACCCCATAATTGTTAATCTAAGTATGTTTCTTACCGGAGAATAGTTCCCGGCTTCCTACCCCATGCGGCTACATCTCGAACTCTCCTGTGTTTCTCCTACCCAGAATCCTCCTGGATTCCTAGCCCCACCTATCTAGATTCCTATTGGCCAGACAGTGCTTTATTAGCATAAGACTTCCCCAACATCTCCTCTTTTCTGTTTAAACAAAAAGAAAGGTCTTAACTTTAACACAGTCAAATTGTATATAACAGAACAGTTATCAAATAAGAACATAGTTACAATATTTTAGCAAGATTTAAAGAAAATATCATCCAAAGTCCTATATGTAGCTTATCTTTTCTCATAACTAAGGAAAACTATAATTATAACTATCTGTCTTCAACTCCATCAAAGACCACAGAAGGATAATATATAAACACTAGGATTGACAGAGACATCTTACTGCCTGGACAGTCACCCGAAGTTCCTCTGTAACGTTGGGGCATCCATCTTCAGCCCATAGGCCACAATGTGTCTGGAACACTTCTCAGCAAAGCAGGAAATTTCAAACTGTCCATCTGCGTTGGCAGTCTGTCAGTCATTTTTCTTTGTCCTGCAGCAAGTCTCGTAGACTCTTCATCAAGCAGGAACCCTGTAAGACTGAGTTCAGTAGTCACTTTCCTGTGGGTCCTGCATGTCCAGATGATACAACAACAGTCAAACAATCTAGGCAAGAGCAGTTTCTTGCCCAAATGGCTAATCTTGCCATGTTGAAAGCAAACTTTATAACGAGTTTCTTCGATGCCCATCTTCCTCTCAGACGTAATTGGTGCTGCCAGGAGCAGACATTTCTCATTGTCAAGACAAACCCTAAACCATTTTAAATGCCATGTTCTGAAGGTCTTTGAGAGGTTTGAAGACTGTCCATCTCAAATATATTTCTGTATATCTAGAAAACCTAACTAACCTAACTATAAATTCTGACTATTGTAAGTAACTATCTATAATCTGTATTTAATTACGCATTACATTTTAAAAGATCAGTATAAGCACAATACTTAATCAGGAGGAGAAATATACATATCACAAAATTGACCTTGAATTTGTATCAATAAATGAAAAACAATACCCATACCATAATTCCCCTTTTTACCATTAAAAGAAGATTGGCTGTGATCACTAGCCAATTAAAAACAATCCCATTTGAATGAAAACAAAGATTTATAAACAAGATGGGAATTGGGACGTCGCTCATTCCAAACTGCTTCCTGCTGGAAGGGGGCGCTGTTCATACCATGGGGATCATGACAAAACTCAGAAACCTGTATAAGTCCGTATTTTCGGGGTCTGTAAAGCTGCATCATCTTAGCTGTTTCAATTGTTGGAACATCTGATCCACTGCTTCCGGGGGTCTTGGTTCGTCAAACCACAGAAGTCTGGAAGAAATCCTCAGCTTTTTATGTTCTGTGGAAACATAAATTAAAACTCCTTTTCCGAGTAACATATCCTTATACTTAAATTTTGAAGTCAAGGCATTTTCAAAAGATAGAAGTTGAATTAATTCAGCAGCATTTATAATCAAGTGTACTTTAGCATTTGTTCCTTCCTTAGCGATCAAAAAACTGAAAAACATAATAGCGTACAGTATCCAGACTCTCTGTGTATTTTCCATCTTTACGTGGCTTATTTATTTATCTATTATTACTTTATTTCTTTCACTTTCATTTATTTTTCTCTGAGACAGGCTTTCTCTTTGGAAATCCGCCTGTCTCTGCCTCTGGAGTAAATCCTACCGGCGTGCGCCACCACAACGCCGGCTTTTGTATTTATATACCACTTTGTCGTTTCATTTTCTCTCTCAATCTCACGTATATTTTTAAACACACTGTAAACCTTTAGAGATTTTCTTCATCCAAGTCTGACTTTACTGTAAAGCTTTACGTTTTTCTGGCCACGTGTCTTATCTGTAAAACCGCCGCTGTTTTAAACTGCAGGTTTTTTTTTCAAGATGGCGGGCGTAAGCCTGACTCCAGCTTACAGCCTCAGTCCATGCTGACATCCAGCAAAAGCTGCCACTTCCAGCTGTACGTACGTACACACCTTTCAATCGTTAGCAGAGTCTCTTAAAACAACCTTGTTGGTTTTTTCTTTTTCTTTTTCTTTTTATGCCGAGTCAGGAAGACTCCGGTAAACGAGCCACGTGAATCTCGGCTTGTTGATAGCAAAACAGAGCACACCTGAGAAAAATGCTGCTACCAAAAATCTGTGCTTCTCTCCGTTCTTCTGTTTCTAAAATTCCTTCAAATCTTCTGTTATTTTTCGTGGAAATTTATGATCCCACTCCTGATCACCATTATGTTAAGAGAAGCTTTATCTTTTGCTAGCCGCTTTGGTTTATCCCCCGCCAGTCGCCTGGGCTCTGCCGCGCCAGCCTGGTTCTAGAACCGCATCAGTCCCAAATAAACACACAGGAGGCTATATTCATTATGAAGCTGTTGGCCTTGTTTGTCCCTTACTGGCTAGCTCTGCATTAAGTAATTACCCCATAATTGTTAATCTAAGTATGTTTCTTACCGGAGAATAGTTCCCGGCTTCCTACCCCATGCGGCTACATCTCGAACTCTCCTGTGTTTCTCCTACCCAGAATCCTCCTGGATTCCTAGCCCCACCTATCTAGATTCCTATTGGCCAGACAGTGCTTTATTAGCATAAGACTTCCCCAACACTTAAAAAATATTTTATGTGTATGAATGCTTTGCCTGATTGTGTGTAAGTGTACTGCATGTGTTCCTGGTATCCTCAGAGGCCAGAAGGAGGTGTCAGATCCCCCACAGCTAGAGTTACAAACCTTTTGTTACCGTCCTGTGGGTGCTGGGAACTGGACCCAGTTCTTCTGAAAGAGCAACAAGTCAATAAGAGTCTTTTAGCCACTTTCTCCTACCTCTCCACACATACTTTTGTGGGGGGTAGGGTCTTTCTGCCTCAAAAATAGCAGATGCTGGCCTAACTTGTATGATTTGCCCACCCAGGCTGGCCTTCTGTTTCCCAGTTGTTGCCACCATGCCCCCTTCCCATCCATCTTTGAGACAAAGGTTCCTAATGACTGGTTTTGCTTATAATAATCTT
Source organism: Mesocricetus auratus (assembly GCF_017639785.1). NCBI lineage: Eukaryota > Metazoa > Chordata > Mammalia > Rodentia > Cricetidae > Mesocricetus > Mesocricetus auratus. The sequence continues at coordinate 99,076,682 of NW_024429189.1, read as the reverse complement.
ATAGAAGGTAGTGATTTTATGCAATGCTTCATAGTATTTTATTTATTGGGGGTGGGATGCTGGCACATGTCTACGTATCATGGTATACATGTAGAGGTCAGAGGACAACTTGTGGGAATTCTGTCTCAGCACCCTCCTCCCACCTTATGAGTACTGGAGATTAAATTTAGGTCGTAAGGCTTGGTGCCAATGGCTATCTCTATATAACACTTTTAAAAAAATGTATCAGTACATGTGTGAAATACCATATTGAAATACATTGTTCTGTATTCCCAAAAGAAAATAAAAGTAAACTTGATTGTGCTTAATTTCTTCTTTATCCAGTTATTAAAATGTTAGTTTATTTTCCTTCCTCCGCCTGACCATAGAGATTCAGACTGGAGACTTAAAAGGCATTTGTGGGGCGAGAGGGCATCTCATTCTTTTCCTTTCCATTGTTTTTCACAGTGGCTTCCATGTTCCTTAAAAAGTAGTTTAAGCCTGGCACTTGGGAGACAGAAGCAGGAGGATCTCTTCGAATTGGAGAGTTCCAGGATAGCACTGTCTCCAAAAAACTCAAGAGCAAAACAACAAAAAAATTGGTGGTAGAGACAGGAGGATTACCATATGTTTGAGGCTAGCCAAGGCTATATAAGCCTGTCTCAGAAAACCAAAATGGAAAAAAAAAGTTGGATTGATTATTTTTTTTTTCTAGTACTGGAGATTGAATCTAGGACCTTAGGCAAGTTGGACTACATTGACCTCATCTTGCTTATGCTGGAAGTATAAGCCTGTGCCTTTGGGTCCAATATGTAAACATAATCCACTCTGGATTAGTTAATGAACTACTATCTGTCCTAAGGTAATTTATATTTTAGCCTCTCTGAAATTAGAATCACTTGAGTCATGGTTTAATTGCCGACATTTTTCCTCTTTTTTTTTTTAATTTAAATTAGAAGCAAGCTTGCTTTACATGTCAATCCCAGCTCCCTCCCCCTTCCCTCCTTAACCCCCCACCAGACCCCCACCCAATCCCCACTCCAATTCCCAGAGAGTGTGAGGCCCTCCATGGGGGATCTCCAGAGTCTGTCATTTCATTCATGGCAGGGACTTGTTCCTCCTCCAAGTGTCTAAGCTGAGAGAACATCCCTTATTGTGGGATGGGCACCCAAAGTCCATTTGTATGCCAGGGATAAATACTGATCTAGTACCCAAAGCTCCATAGATTGCCTAGGCCTTCTCACTGACACCCACATTCAGGGGGCCTTGATCAGTCCCATGCTAGCCTCTCAGCCATCAGTCTGCAAGAGCTTCCCCTTGTTCAGGTCAGCCGTTTCTGTGGGTTTCACCAGCCCTGTCTTGACCCCTTTGCTCATCACTCCTCCCTCTTTGACACTGAATTCCAGGAGATCAGTTCAGTGTTTAGCTGTGGGTGTCTGCCTCTGCTTCCATCAGTTACTGGATGGAGGTTCTAGGATGACATATAAGATAATCGTCAAACTCATTATCAGGGAGGGGCATTTAAGGTAGTCTCTCCACTATTGCTTAGTTTGCCAGTTGGTATCATTCTTATAGATCTCTGAAAATCTCACTAGTGCCAGATCTCTCTTCAAACCTATAATGACTTCTTCTATTATGGTATCTTTCATCCTGCTCTCCTATATTCTGCCCCTGACTCAACCTTCCTGCTCCCCCATGTCTTCCTCTCCTCCCCATCTCTTTTTCCTGGCTCCCCCCCTCCCCCAAGCTCCCAATTCTGCTCAGGAGATCTTGCCTCATTCCCCTTTTCATGGGTAACATGCATCTCTCTCTTAGGGTCCTTCCTGTTTCCCAGACTCTCTGGCATTGGCTGGCACTCCCCTGATCCGTGTCTAAAATCCACATATGATTGAGTACATTTCCCCTCTTTTTCCTAGTAGTATATAGCATTTTATAATTTATGCCATCTTAAATTGGCTATAGTAATTATTTTAGTATTTAAAAGTATTTGGAGAGCCAGCCATGGTGGCACACAGCTTTAATCCCAGCCCTTGGGAGTCAAGGGCAGGTGGATCTCTGTAAGTTCATGGCCAGATAGGGCTACGCAGTGAGGTCCTATCTCAAAATATTTAGTATATAGTTTTTCCTTTTAGTTGAAAGATATAATAATATACTGAACCATAGTTCATAATTTGGAACTAGTCTTAGTTCATTGTTGCTAATTAAACAGCGTTTACTTCTTAGTAAAATTTTCTTTCAAATGGATGATGATATAAAATAAAACATTTTAACTAGGAAGGTATGACTTTAAGTGGTGGAACCATAAAGAAATGGTGTAGTTTGTGCTCTTGCAGAAACTGTATGATGTTTTGTTTAAAGCCATAAAACTAGCTATGTTTCCTGCTTTGGAAATCAACAGGAAGGGGGGCTGGAGAGATGGTTCAGTGGTTAACAACACTGGCTACATGACAACTCACAATTGTTTGAAACTCCAGTTTCAGGATATGCAATGCCAGCCTGGACTCTTGGGGGAGGCCTAGGCCCTGGATGAAATAACAGACTATAGATACCCCCCATGGAGGGCCTTGCCCTCCCTGGGGAAAGGAGTGGGAATTGGGAGGGCATGGGAGGAGGGGAGGGAGAAGGACCTGGGATTGACATGTGAAGCAACCTTGTTTGTAATTTAAATAAATTAAAAAAAGACATAAAAATATGCAGTGCTCTCTTCTGGCCTCTGGGACCAGGCATGCAAGTGGAGCACAGACATACCTGCAGACAAAGCACCTATACACTTTGTTGTTGTTGTTTTGGTGTTTTGAGATAGGGTTTCCTGTTTTGAGACCTGGAACTTGCTTTGTAGACCAGGCTGGCCTCCAACTCACAGATCCACCTGTCTCTGCCTCCCAAGTGCTGGGAATAAAGGCATGTGCTACCACCACCCAACTCCATACACATTTATTTAAAAAGACATCAGGAATGTAGATATTACAGTCATCTCCTGAGTTCCTTCTCTTAGTGTGTATTCACAAGTTGGACCCTCAATGCCTGTGAGTCACTGCTGAGCTAGAAATGGGAACATCACTTTACTGTGTTCACAGCAATATCACATAATTCATAGACTCGGTTTCCTTTGAGCCTGACTGACTTTTTTCAGTGGATGTATACATATGTGTCTCAATTTATATTCTTGGCCTTTACTTGGGTTAATTTATAAAACATGGGCAGCTTTTAAAACAATATTCTTTTTTTCTTCTTTCTCTTGAAACATTGTCTCACTATGTAGCTTTGGCTGGTCTGTAATTCACTGTGTAGACGATGCTGTCCTTATACTCAACAGAGCTCTGCCTGCCTTTGTCTCCTGAGTTCTGGGATTAAAGGCATGTGTCACTATGCTTATCTAAAACTAATTTTCTTTTCCCTCCCTCCCTCCCTCCCTTCCTTCCTTCCTTCCTTCCTTCCTTCCTTCCTTCCTTCCTTCCTTCCTTCCTTCCTTCCTTCCTTTTTGTTTTTGAGACAGGGTTTCTCTGTGGCTTTGGAGGCTGTTCTGGAACTAGCTCTTGTAGACCAGGCTGGTCTCGAACTCACAGAGATCCGTCTGCCTCTGTCTCCCGAGTGTTGGGATTAAAGGCGTGCCCCACCACCTCCCGGCTTAAAACTAATTTTCTTAATTGCAATCCCTGTCTTCTTTTTCATTGATTTAGGCTCTGTCTAGAACTTCACATGTGTATCATTCTTGTCGTTCAATCTCTGAATATTGGACAACAGTTACAGCATCTTCTTTAATCCAATTGTTACCTTTTTCTTTTGTAAAATAATTTTAATTTGCATGTGTGTTTGTAGATCTGAGTGTATGTATGTGCACCATATGCATGCCTGTGTTTGCACAGGCCAGAAGAGTGCATCAGCTGCCCTGGAACTGTAGTCAGAGGCAGTACTAAGTGACCTGATAGTGAGCTGGGAACTGAACTTAGATCATCTGCTTAATTGCTGGACCACCTCTCCAGCAAATACCCATTTTCTAAGCAAAGCTTGTATCAGAGGAGCAGCACAGTGGTGTGCTCTTCTCACTTCTTTCTCCCTGAGGCTCTGCTGTTTAGCTGAAGTATACAGTGATCCTGTTCACTTCCCTTTCTGCTCATAGCAATGGCACAAGCAGTATCCTGAAGGCTGTCTCTCCGTTCCTGAAGTGCTGTGGGTATTTGCAAATGGATCAGGACACCCCAACACAACACATTTGCGGGGGCAGGAAAAAGTGGCACTTTTTGCAAAAAGAAATTGTAGGAGACTAATTAACCGTTTTGGAGAAGTTTGAACTGAGATATTCTGAAGAGGTTTCATGGTTTTTTGTACAAAATTATAATTTTACTCTAAACAAAAAATTTTGATTTGTGTTGAGAAATGTGTTAACAGAAATGTATTTTAAACACTTGCTACCTTTCCTTTTGTCAGGGTGCAGCATTTGTAGAATTTGATGTCCACCTTTCAAAGGACTTTGTGCCTGTGGTATATCATGATCTCACCTGCTGTTTGACTATGAAAAAGGTATGTTGAAATTCCTGTATTTTATACTTAATGTCATAAAATGTTTAAAAGCAAGAAATGTTGTTACATGTTTAGTTATGTTAGAGTTAGTAAATTCTTTTCTTAAGCCCTTATAATATTAAGACGGATTTAATGGGAATAACGATTTCCTTGAATCATGCATCAGTGATGGTAAATTTGCTTTTTGATATTACTGATGAAGGGTCATACCAAGTATTTTCTGCATCGTTGTGTTCTTTATATTATTGAGAGTGACGAGAAGAATTATTTCCCCCCACAACCCCATGTCTTTCTACATCATCTCAAATTTATCAGCTGGCACAGTTGAGCCAAGGCTACAAGGTACGTACCACAGTGGAGTGGTGTAGCATTGATATGTAGAAAGCCTCGGTCAAGGCAGGTTAGATGGGAGAGTAAGGTAGAAAGGAAAGCTTGTGGCCGAGAAGAGGAATGATCAGAGCTAAACTTCAACACCAATCTATGTCTTGGTGACTGATAACAGGAATTTGACAGCTAGAGAGCAGTGAGACACAGGTGCAGTAGGAGGAAAGAGTCAGTTTCCTCCCTCTCCAGGTACGATACATGCAGTTTGCTGTGATGTAGAACACTATAGCTCACACAGCTGTTGGATAACAGAACCTGACAGGATAGCTGCCTGGCTCGACCTGCTCAGCAGATAGATGCTAAGCACAGACCTAGATAAGGACTTCCTGTCTTTGTGAAATAGCATCAGAACGGTGAAACAAAGGATTCATCGATTCAAATGATGACAGAAGCAGAATAATTAAGCAATAGTGGAGGTTATTTTTGCTACAAGAGAGTATTATTTCTAAAATAACTTATTGAAGAGTATTACTGATCTCTTGTTTTCAACAGACTATTTTGCTGTGAAGTTGAATCCAAATGAGTTAATGGGGGAATGAAAGTAATGAATCGTAAATATTTAAACCTTGAGTTTTATTTTTTAAGTTAACATTTTCATATAAAACAATTTCTACATGTCCATTAAAAATGCAAATAGTTCAGGAGATGAAATGAATGACAAATCTCCCTCCCTCTCCTTTGATCTCATTCCCTTACTCTTAATAGTTTCTTATGTGTCCTTCCAGAAAAAATGTGTGCATACACAGGTTTGTACCCATGTTCATGAATGAATGTATTTTTGCAATGGCTTTTAATGTTGAGTTAATTTATTGGTGGTACCTTAACTCATTTTCCTATGAGAGTGGTACTTCCTATAGCATAACATTTGATATGGCTTTAAAAATCTAGATTTGCCTGTGGAGTATACATGCTTGATCATAGTTCTTAAATATTGCGTATAGATAATCACACATTTTCATGGAAATTTCTTTGTGGGGCTGCTACTTTTAGTCAAGGTAGATATTTTAAAGGCTTAGAAAAAAATAGAAACTTACTTGCAACATTAATTTGCTTATAGTACATGCATGTTGATTTCCTAGGCATGGAGCATGGATAAGTGTCAAGGGAATACCGCATGAAGGAGGCAGTAAAAATGATGCCTGGTGACATGCTCTGTCACCGATTCGTCCATCTCTTCTAGGTGCCTTTTTCTTCCAGACACTGGATGCCTGCAGTGTAAACAAAAGAAGAGCCTTTGCCTAGCATGTGCAAGGCTCTGGGCTCTTCAAAGTCTGCAGGGAGAGGAGCTAAGTCTACAGAACAAGAGCTCCTGTAGTGTTAGGTCAGAAGGACTTTCTGCATGTGGTTACAATGGCTACCTAAGAGCTATCTCCAGTAAATTGAGGTTGTAGGTGTGTGTAGTACAAACATTCAGAAATAGTAAAACAAATTCATTTCTCCCTTTCTTTTCTAATAGAAATTTGAAGCTGATCCAGTTGAATTGTTTGAAATTCCAGTGAAAGAATTAACATTTGACCAGCTCCAGTTATTGAAGGTATTAACAGTGAGTTTTCCTTCAGCTTTAGTATGATTTACATGTGTCTGATGACTATGCATTCAGTGTACACGGAGTGTATTTTAGCTTCTGGTCTAATTGAGGGATGGGTTTATGCTCATCTCCAATTTTCTTTGCTGTTGTCATGGACCCCATTAAGTTTTACATTTTTACATTACAGAATTAGCCTATAAGTCTTAGCTATATAGTATATGGTTTTTTTTTGTTTGTTTTTTTGTTTTTGTTTTTTAAGAGACAGGGTTTCTCTGTATTGTTTTGGAGGCTGTCGGACCAGCCCGGTCTCGAACTCACAGAGATCCACCTGCCTCTGCCTCCCGAGTGCTGGGATTAAAGGCGTGCGCCACTACCACCTGGCTTGGTTTGTTTTTTAAGATAGTATTTCTCAGTGTGTAGCCCTGGCTGTTCTGGAACTTTCTCTGTAGACAAGGCTGGCCTTGAACTCACAGAAATCCACCTGCCTCTGCCTCCTGGGTGCTGGGATTAAAGGCATGTGCCACAACCAACTGGCAGGTTAGGAGTTTTTTATTCTTGAGCATGTGATAATGGTTTCATGTGTGTGTATACATATAAAAAGTGCTCATAATGCTTAATGCTTATTATTAAGCTGGTAATTCCACATTTTGTCTGTTCTAGCTTGCTAACTTTTCATTTACCTTCATAAACTATGGGTATTTTTTCTAATTGCATTTTGTATGTTTGTTTTCTAGCTTTCTCATGTGACTGCACTAAAAGCCAAAGATCGGAAACGTGCGTGCCAGTTTGGAAACACAGTTTTTGTTTTATGATTGGCATTGATAGGATATTCCCCATTTATTTTAATGTATCCTTGGTTATCTTAATGACTATAGTATTGTTCCATCTGAATATAATTTCATAAATGTGTAGCTCTTAAATTGAATTTTCAACTGGAGTGTTACATGCATAGTAAGCATTTCACTATTTCCCTTTGTCTTATGTCAGTTCTTTCCAAACATTTTTAACTATTACAAAATAGAGTGCCTCTCAGGTTCACTTCTAAGTGCCAGGAGTTTGAATCAGCTCTATCCTCTAGCTGTGACTGTGGGCAGGTCACTTTACTTAACCTCTTTGTGCCTCAGTGTTCTTACTCTATCCTGCTTCCCACATTGCTGTGCAGTACCGCTTTACATTCCTCTCTCAACAGAGCTCAGTAAGGTATTGAAATCCATAGAGTATGTTGTAGGAGTGAACCCCAGAAAGCTATCCACCCATGAGGGCGGAGACATGTAAACTGACACAGGTAGATATAAAAGGAAGTGAAAGAAGAAGGAACCCTCCCTTGTTTCTCCTGGAGTATGTTATCTGTCAAAGGCAGGACAGTGGTTTCATAGTTTCAGACAGTGACTTTCACAGTGCTTTACAAAGGGTAGGTACTGAATTTGCCTTGTGTAAACCATGTGACTGCCTTTGTGAAGGCTTATGAAGTGCTTTAGACACCAAGATTATCCAAATCATGACTTGTAGATATTTTATGGCAATAAGCAAAAATCAGATTTTACCTTTAATTATTCAGTTGTAAATTTTACCTAATTTTTGCATTGAAATAAATTTATAATGTACATGGATTGATATTTTTCCTTTTAGGAAAAAATTCCATGCTTCTTAAACTGTAATCTGTTTTGGAGCAGAAGATTATGATAACAAAAGTAGACATCAAGTTTCTTTTTCTTTTTTTTTTCTTTTTCTTTTTTTTTTTTTAGAGACAATTTAACATAGCTTAAGCTAGCCTTGAGTTCACCATATACCCAAGAATAACTTTGGATTTACCTTCCTGCCTCTACCTTGCAAGTGCTGGGATCACAGGCATGTGCCATGCCTGCTTTTATTCAGTCTTGAGGTTGGAGCCCAGAGCTTCATCCATTCTAGACAAGCTCTTTACCAATTGATCTATGCCCCAACTATTAGATTTTCTTAACCTGTAATTTCTGAAGTAGTTATGATACAACTCCAAGTTCCACTGAGAGCTAAATTACCCCTCTGACTACTATTGAAAAAGTCATCTTAACAGTTTTTAATTTAAAAAATCACTTCTTGGGGCCACAAGGGATGCTTATTTAGAAAATGGGGTTCTTAGTGGTTAAAGGTAATAAGTGCAAGGGCCTTCAGAAATACTAAGCCTAAAAGATCTGGTAATTACTTCAGTGCAGGGGCTCTCTTAGGGTTTCGGAGATTTGCTCTATTGTATTTTACTTACCAAGCTTTTGTAATTTGAAATTTCAGAAAGTCTGGTTGAGGAAGAAAATTTCTTTTCTGAAAATCAGCCATTTCCTTCCCTTAAGATGGTAAGTTCCTTGAGATACACATGAACAGGGCTGTCTCACTGATTGCATGAACGATTTGTTTTATTCTCTTAAATGGCACTGAAAGGGCTTGTCATAGTCATCATCAGTGTGAGTTTATTACCGTGGGTGCTTTGGGAGGTTTTGAGGCATGAGGTCACACAGCTCCTGCTGGCCTCGGCTTCTTGAACTCCTGGTTTTCCTGCTTGCCCCATCTGCCAGGATTGCAGGTGTTGACTATCACCCCTGAGGCTGTGCTGGTTTTTAAGAACTTAACTGTTCAGTTGAGTAAGCCTCCCTCTTGTTAGGTAATTTGGTGGCAAAGGGAAGGAGCAGACACAAAGGGGAAGAAAAGAGGTGGAGGGAAGACGTGGTGGTGGAAGAGGCCTTTTTGTGGTATTTAAAACAGTTTGGAGAGAGAACATAAGAGGCTTCATTATTTAAAAGAAGAGATCTCAGAAATTCACTCTGAAAAGGTCTAAGCAAAAACTAGTGTAAGGATTTTAAAAGCTGGCTGTGCACGGTGGTGCACACCTTTCATCCCAGTACTCTGGGAAGCAGAGACAAGCCATTCTCTGTGAGGCCAGCCTAAAACCAATCTACAGTTAGTTCCAGGACAGGCAGGGTTACACACTGAGACCCTGTCTCTCTCTCTTTTTTTTTTTTTGGTTTTTCGAGACAGGGTTTCTCTGTGGCTTTGGAGGCTGTCCTGGAACTCACTTGGTAGTCCGGGCTGATCTCGAACTCACAGAGATCTGCCTGCCTCTGCCTCCCGAGTGCTGGGATTAAAGGCATGCGCCACCAACACCCGGCTCGAGACCCTGTCTTTAAATAATAGTAATAATAATATTTAAAAACTGGAGACAATTTATAAAGTCTCAGGAAATTCCATGTAGATGCTGGAGAGGTGCTTACTAGTGTACTTTGATAATGATCCCCTCTTTCAAGTCAGTTGTTCATAATTCAGTCTTGTACCTAAGCTTCTGTTTATGTTCATTTATTTCTGTTTTTGCTTTTAGTAGTATTGGTAGGAATGTACTTACGACCTCATGCAAGCAAACATTCTATGCAATATCTTAATTTGATTTTCCAGTTACAATTCCCAAAATCATCTGATTGCCATGTGTCCAGATAATTTTCTTTAAAGAGAATGAGCAACCGTGTGTGTGTTTGTGCTTACATTAGCCCTTTTGATTTATGGACCTCAGAATAGCATAGTGTATTTTCTGGGAGTTATCAATTGGCATGGTATTTGTTGAACAACAGCTAAAAATGATGTCTTTCAATTAATCTTATTTTAGTATATTTCCATATCTAAATATAATTCAGAAAGCATGACTTAGGTTAGGGTTAGGCTTAGAGTTAGGGATAGGGTCTTAGTTATTTCTTGCTTCCAGTAGCTCACTTTAGATATTTTTAAAAGGAATGATGGAAAATATTTTAGGTTAAGGGTCTATTTTTATGGTGATAATTGAGTTGTCAAAGATATTACTTGAACCTGCTTTTTAGAAATCCTTTGACTTTCTTATTTAACATTTCAATATTAGAAGTTTTCATTTCAATATTAGAAAAGTTAATGGATTATAATGACAAGAAAACATTGGTAATATATTCTTACTGATTTTTATATTAATTCTGTTTTCCTTTTCTTGTCTCTTTATTTTGCCATCTATCTTACCAAAACCAACACCATTCATCATCACCACACAACACTATAGGTTTTAGAATCTTTGCCAGAAGATGTAGGATTTAATATAGAAATAAAATGGATTTGCCAACACAGGGTAAGTGATCTTTTGCTATTCTCTTTTGTTTTAATGACATTGAGTAAAACTGACGTCTTGTAGTCTCTTTCTTTGTTTGCTGGGTCTTTTAGAATTGAAGACAAAGAAACTTTTTGTGAATATGGATATGGGTGCTATGATAAACACATGAAAGTCAGAGGACAACTTTTAGGACTATTCTTTCCTTCCACCATGAACTTGGGATCAAACTCAGGTTGTCAGGCTTGTGTAGCAAGTACTTTTACCTGCTGAACCACTTTTAATAAAGCATACTTTACGCTTACACTGCTATGTGAATATTTTTTAATTGCTGAATGTATATTGTAAAAGTTTTGGTATATATGTGGCCTGTGTATACATTAATATAAACAGTTTCTGGTATATTTTAAAAAGTAGTCAAACTCTCACTAATTTTTTCTTTATTTTTTACATTTAAACATATTAAGTAATAATTTTCTAAGTACATTCTTTAGTTAATAATACTAACACAGGAGGAAACATTGTAAATATGTTTTAAATCATTCCTAGGTTTAATTATTCATTATCCACAAAGGCTAGGCATTTTCTCATTGCTGAGGGCATATGTAGAGTCAAGACAAAGTCTTGTTTCCCTAAAGTTTGATGCTAGTTGGGGAAAACAAGGATTAATCAGTAATTGGGACTAGAAAGTACTTACTGCTCTTACAGAAGATAAAAGTTCAGTTAAACATCGGGTCCTTAACTCCAAGTCCAGGAGGACCCAATGTTACTGCCGCCAGTTACCTGCTCTGATGTGCACATACCCACACATAAACCTGTAACTTAAAAAAATAAATCTTTCAAAGAAAGAACTAACTATTGAATGAGCTTGGGTTTGAGGAAGCTGTGTATGACAAAAGGATGCCTGGAATGCGGAGTTCGGAAGTATCGAGTCACAATTGGCCATTTGGGCCAATAGCCTAGATTTGTTTCATTTATAAGAATCTATAACTGCTTTCAAATCAGGCTAAGGTGGTCCTGGTTCCAATGGCAGATTCTTGACCAAGATTTTTTTCATTATGTAGTTTTTATTTGTTTGCTGAGACTTTGAGAATCATTTTGACTAATATTTAAGACATTTACTATTTTGCAATAAAATTAATATTTTATAATGACTTTTATATCTTATTGTTTGTGAAGATTGTCAAAATTGTTAAGCATACATAAGTTGCAAAGTTTCTAGAAATGTATGCTTTATTTTGTTAAGTTTAAAGCCAAAGCCTATTGGTTGTTTAATTTATACTTGTTGTCGCAGTACCTGAGTTATTATTGCTGTGCTATCACTAGATAACCGTGAGGTCTTTGACTATCGGTGCCTCTGGCTTTTGGTGTTAGTTCCACCAACAGGTATGAATCACTTGACATTTTTTTAACATGGTTGTCAAAAAAGTTAAAAGACACCAAATACTGGCCACCATGTCGTCAAATGGATCTCTTGATCATAACTGGGCAGGAATATAGAGAGTACAGCTATTATGGAAAGCAGGTTTCTAAAGAAATTAAAAACAGAAATCTACCATATGAACTAGCTATCCCTACCCTCTTCCTGGGTGTCTTATTAGGGCTTATATTGCTGTGAAGAAACACCAGGGCCGCAGCAAAGTCTTATAAAGGAAAACATTTAATTTGGGCTTGATTACAGTTCAGAGTTTAGTTCATTATTATTATGCAGGTGGCATGGTGGCAGGCAGTCAGACATGGTGATGGAGAAGGAGCTGAGATCCACAGGTAGCAGAAGCAACTGTGGCCACACTGAGCTTAGCTTTAGCATAGGAGACCTCAAAGTCCCCCTACCCCCAAAGTGACATACTTCCTCCAACAAGGCCATACCTACTCCCAACAAAGCCACACCTCATAATGCCACTCTTTAGGGGCCATTTTCTTTCAAATCACCACACTCTGGGTATATACCAAAAAGGAATGAAATCACTACCCTGTAAAGGTCATTATTGGCTAATTGTTCAGAATAGGAAAAATAAAGAGACAGCACAGCCTAAGTGTCCATTACTGGACAGACAGGCAAATAGCTGTATATAAATACTCTAGAGAAAAATGAGGTCTTGTACAGCATTAAATTGGTCTTGGGGAAATTATTTGCTAAGCGAAAGTAAGAAAGCCATGGGGAAATAGTGCATGATTTTACTGCTTATTTTTTATTTCAAAGATAGAGAACAGAACTAGTTACTTGTTGGCAGTGATGGAGTAAACCAATCAGAGGTCAAAGAATACAAAATAGCATGTGTAAGATATGCATAGAGACTCAGATACAACTTTAAAGACTATGGTTCATCTGCTACACATGAGATGCATGTTAAATAAGTTGATCTGCTCTTGCCACCAAGGAGGAGTGGCAACTATAAGAAGATGGATATGATTATTTGCTTTAATAATCTGTTTACTCTCGTATCCAGTAATGTCTTATATGCGTTTGGAAAACACATAATTACACTTTTAAATGTTGGGCTGGTTGTTCTTGGCATTTGTCTAACACTGCAGCTCCGCCATGTATCATAGCCTCTCATTTCCTTCCTTCCATATAGGATGGAGTATGGGATGGCAACTTATCAACATATTTTGACATGAATATGTTTTTGGATATAATTTTAAAAACTGTTTTAGAAAATTCTGGGAAGAGGAGAATAATATTTTCTTCGTTTGATGCAGATATTTGTACAATGTGAGTAATGTTCAGGTTTTTTATTTCTGTACCCTTTGATTATAGCTAGTATTTGGGAGACACTAGTGGCAGGTTGTTCAGATGGCACCCTGGTTTGTCCTCTCAGCCAGTAAAGCTCGCTTCTTTC